>NC_060278.1:105432657-105578884 GCF_021613505.1 Equus quagga | reverse complement strand
TTCACGCCCCATGGAGACGACATTGCACGCACTTGGTGCATATTCACGCCCCATGGAGACGACATGGCGTGCATGTGGTGCACATGCCCTATGGAGACGACATTGTGCACTATTTTTTCGAAACAATTCTTCTGTGTTTCTAAAATTTGGCAGTTTCCTCCTCCGCCAGGCTGGCGGCTACCCGACCTGGGAAGCTACCCATCCGGTGCCTGGTATGTAGTATTTATCAGGGAGTAAATCGGTTGCAAATGGACCCAGAGGTCCCTCCCTCCTCCTCCTGGAGCCACGGCGTCTTGAGTGCCTGTCCCATCCCTGCCCCCGGAGGCCACACTGCGAGGGCAGGATGGACGCGGCAGACGCTCTGCCACCCGTCTCCGCGCATGGGTCGGGTGGGCCGTGGCCTGACATCGGCTCCTGCAAAGAGAAGCGGGTTGAGGAAATCGGGGCGAAAGGGCGCGCCCTGGGGAACGTCCTTCCTGGCGCTTGGCTCTGCGCACCGTCCCAGGAGGGCCGGGCCCTGGCGCAGGTGCCGCAGGGCTGCTTTCTGAGCGAAGCAGGGGTCTCCCCGTCTGACAGGCACTCCCCCTTCAGGGGGCCGGGCCCCTCCGAGCTGAGTCCTCTTCCCGCATGTCGCACAGGAGACGTCTAAGAGGCCTCGCAGAGTTACCACATCCCAGAGAGAATGCTCAGTCTTCCGGCTGCACCAGCTCCCGTCTTAGGAAGGGCAGAGCCATCCTTGCAGTGGCTCTGGATGTGCTTGGTGTCATCCTTGACTTCCTCTTCCCCCTTAAACCCATGTCCATCCGTTAGCAAATCCATCAGCTCTATCTTCAAAACAGACCCAGGAAGATGGGACCCCAGGAAACTCTCTGGCCTTGTCCTCTCCACTCCCTACACTGATGCCATTGCAGCCTGGAATGCAGTCAACCTGCTCCTGCCTCAGGGCCTTTGCACTTGCTGCTCCCTCTGCTTGGAATGCTCTTCCCCCAGATCTCTGCTCCCTCCTACCTCCTGCAGGGCTTTCCTCGAAGTCACCTCTCCAGAGAGGCCTTCCCTGACCATCCTATTTACAAATTAACCCCATTCCACCTGGGCTCTCTCCGCCCTCTTCCTTAAGCAAGTCTTTCCCCTCACTTACCACCTTCTGCCATCCACTGAATCAGTCACATTGTCTGTCTCACCCATGAGAGCCGCTTTCCCAGGGAGAGGGTACCTTCTCGTCTGTTCTCTTCACTCCTGCATCCCCAGCACTGGGACTGTCCCACACGCATAACACAGGCTTGTACATCTTCGTAAAGAGAGACTCAGGATCTCTGTGGGGCCGTGACTCACATTCCCAGCCCGCACCCCCTCCCTGGGCTGGGAGGTTTGGGGAGCCGGGTCTCTGATCTGTTCTTTTTTCGAGGGCATCAGCCAGGTTTTGATGCACCGGATGGAAATGAGTGAGCCCCACCCTGAAGGAGCTGGCAGTCTCCTCGGGCAGAAGTGCTGTAGGCTACAGCGTGGGCCTGGTGAGCTGCAGCCTGGGCCAAATCCAGCTGCTGCCTGTCTTTATGTGGCCTATGAGCTAAGAATGTTTTTTACCTTTTTAACTTAAAGTGTAAAAAAAGAGACTCAGTTCTTCTGGGAGAATAGTTGCTCATTTTTGCCTCTAGCCTAAAATATTTACTATCTGGCCCTTTCTAGAAAAAGCTCGCAGACCCCTGGGCCAATGACAAGTAGGAACATCGAGGAGGCCGTGAGACGGGTGTGGTCAACACCAGTGAGGTCTCCTGCTCCTTACAGGGAGAGGAGGGTCAGCCAGGAACTGTGTCCACTCTCTGGTCGTTTAAACCCGTGGAGAAGCATGTTGGTAGGTCCCTGGCTTCTAAGGCAGGCAGAGTGCGGTTAAGGAACATGGAGCCTTTGGGACCTGCAGAGCACCTCGGTCCGTGTGGCCACCGTAGGGCTACCAGCTCTGCTTGGCATGAGGGTCACCTGGTACTGATCAACGATGCGGATTCCCAGGTCCCGCTCAGCCCTCCTGACGCTGAGCGTGGGGCATGGTAACCTGAATTCCTTTCTGTTTGCACTGCTGGGGACGAGTGTCTCACACCAGCTGGAGAGCCCCAGAAAGACGTGCATCCAGACTCCAGCCCCGGAGACAGCCCTGCCGGACGGACTCACATTTTGATCCCAGAGAGACCTTGCCTCCAATCCCTCCTCTGCCACTTACTGGCTGTGAACGAGTCACTTAAACTTCCTGTGCCTCAGTTTCCTCATTTCTAAAGTGAGGAGGGTGACGCTGCCCCTGAACTCTTTCCTGTTGCAAGGATTAAATGTAACCTTGTATGTGAAGTGCCATGTATAGGGGGTCAGGGCAGAGGGGACCTGGATGGGGGACCTGGGTGTTTAAATATTTGTTTATCTTCATCTAGAATATTCTGTTTTTTCAAAAGCAAAACTAGCTGTGAAATTAAAACAATCATAATAAAAAGACAACTCTATGCCTTTCCTTTATCCCATAAAATGTTACACTTGAAACACGGAGGTCTTTTCTTCCAGCCCTGAGGTCCCGCTCCGACACCCGGGGGGAAGGAGGCCAGCCCCGGGTGTGTGCGTGCCCTGGTTCTCCCACCGCGGTTTCATGAGTCATCCTCCAGCCAGGCCAGCGCTGGCCTGTTATTATACATCGTTTGTTATTAACTCTAATTCTGCTGTAGAACTCTGCCGACCTGTATCATTAGGCTGCCGAAGCACTTGGCGATACTTCTCCATGAGACTCGCTCGTAAATATCTAGTTTACGGCCACGTTTACGTCATTTGGATGGTAAATGTGCTGCTCAGGCCCCGCGCCTCCCTGACACGCCTTGATGTGGAGCCAAACCGATTTTAGGAAACACTTTACTGCCCATTTCTCCTCGGCTGGCTTCCCAGCTGGAAGCAACAACCCCCTGGATGTGGTGTCACAAGTGGCATTTCTAGAAACTAATATGGTGGTTTTAGAAATGAGCCTGGCAACAGATAATTCTCCCCAACACCTTGGGGAGACCGCCCCCCTGATTTGCTTTTCCCAGGTGGAGGGTGGTTCTGAAGGGCAGTAATTGTCCTCTCCACTGCAAGGCTGCCTGCACCAGGCCAGCCCCAGGGAGCCCCTTGCTGTCTGTTTCTAGAAATTTCCTAGGACAAGTAAGCTTCCAGGGAATCCTGCCTTGCCTTCAGCCCCTGATCCTCCACCCACGTGGGCTGATATCCTATCAACATTAATAAAAATAGCCACCAATTATAGACCAACCGCTAAAAGAGGAACTCGGGGAGATGAACACGACGCCTTAGACAGAGGAGGTCCCCGGGGCACAGCAACCTTGGAGATGGGCACGGTTGTTACTCTCCACTTTTCAGATGAGGAACCCGGGGCACAAAGAGGCCGGATAACGTGCTGGAGAACGCAGACTTGGGTTCCAAATCTAGGCCTCCTGGCTCCAGAGGCTGCCCTGCTGACCAGAAGAAAGAGACCCAGAGAAAGAGAGACCATCCATGCATCTCCAGCACTGCCTGGATCAGCAGAGGACGCCCAGATCAGCTGACCCGGGCCCCTGGCATACCTGCGGGTAGACACACGCCATTGCAGAGACAGAAGCCCCTTGTTCTGAGTGCTGCTGTGGACCAGGCACTGAGAACCTTCCTTTCCTCCTTTCTACTCCTCTTACCATCATTCGGGATAGGTTCCACTATGATCTCCGTTTTGCAGATGAGGAAACTGAGGCTTAAGGAAGAGGAAGAATTTACCCACCGACATCCTGCTAGTAAGCGGGGAGCAGAAGGGAATGCGCGGTTCTCTCCAGCAAGCACATGTTGAGCACATACTGTCAAGACTGTCAGAATTGACCCTGTGTGCAAGCTGTCAGCCTGCCATCATTTCACGGGTGCTGCCAGACGATAAGAGAGCCCTGAGTCAGAGACAAGAGACTTTATTACTCACAGCAAAAGCAGGAATCAGCGCACCAGCATTTTCTTGTGCTGATTCCTGGAACCCCCGTGCCCACAGAGCAACGCAGAGAAGCACAGGTGTGACTGTGCACACAGAGGGTTGCTTCCAGAAGGGGAACCTTGAGTTTATGGAGCGGAATCTTTGATAACAGGCAGTAAACACGCCTGCTCTGCTCTGCTCTGCTCTGGACGGAGGCACTATCTCCATTTTCCTAAGCTGTTCCCTGTGCAAGCATCCTTGAAAAGATGACCTGGAATGTGGGACAGTCAGTGGCTTGCTCGTAAGATGCACAGAAGCATGAGTCCCGTGGGGACCTGTGTCCCAGCAACGCCACATGCCAGGCGCCGTGGACAGGGTAGAAGTTCCGCGGAGCTCACGTCTGGGAGCGGGGTGGGCGTGCACCCCGCTGCCCGCGAGCGGAGCAAGAGGGTCAGGCCCTGACGTTGGTGGGTGAGGATGCAGAGCGCGCCCGGCCTGGGGGCCTCGGGGGGAAGACTGGGTCTTGATCCAAGCACAGTGGGAAGTCGCTCCAGTGCTTTAGGCGGGGGAGCAGCACGAGCTGAATTGTGCTGTAGTAAGATCATCGTTCTGGCCAAGGGTATTAATCCTGGTGCCCTTGATGAGGGGCAGCAATGGGGCCAGAGGAAAGCAGGCGTGTTTGGGATACACCCTGAGGAACAGTTAGCAGGAACTGCTTACGGAGTGCACACACAGCGGACACGGGAACGGCTCCTTAGCAAAGGGTCTAACAAATGGCTATCAGATGGCTTGCTTTGAGACACTGCGGGATGGATGATGCACCACAGGCCACAGGCTGACCGTGGCCGAAGCTGGGGACGGAACCATGAGTTCATTATACTGTTCTGTCTACTTTTGAAGGTGTGTGAACACTTTCCTTCCGGGGCAGGAGGAGATCAAAAGCGGACGAGAGTGACGCCCATGGTTTTGGCTTCATTGCATGGGCCCCTCGGGAAACCTCGCTCCACTCCTCACTCTAACCCATTCTAGAACCTACTCTGCTCCCTGACGCCATGAAGGCTCGTGTCCGCTGCTTTTCTCTGTGCCTGAGTCGGAGTCTTGAACCAGATGGAAGCCCTTGGAGGGCAGCAGTTGCGTCTCTTCCCAACGGCTGTCCTGCTGTCCCTCTGGTCCCCTCTCTGGACATGAGAGCTCATCTTGTGGCCCGGCTTCCACTCTGTGGCTTCTCCTTCTGTGAACCCCAATCTTGCCAAACTCTACTGCCCAGCTCCAGCTCACCTCCCCGGGATCTCTTTCTCCTCGACTCCCCAGCCCGCAGCGGTACCTCCCTCCTCTGAGAATCCTGCTGCGTTAGGGTCCCAGCCATCTGTAGGAGTCGCACGGGAATTAGGTGCCAGCATCACTCGTGTTGATGCCGGCCCTGCAGACACTTCTGGTTCAGCTCGGGGCCCTCACGCTGAGCCGCCCAGAGGGGTGCTCAGTTAGTGTGAAAAGCGAGGTGACCGAGGCAGCAGAAGCCGGGGCCGCGGGCAGGGCGGCCACTGATCCCCGTCAACGCTTCCCACGCTTGGCAATGGCTGGGTCTTCTGATTTTTCAAAATTAGCCGTAACTTTGCATATTTTACATATGTTTTAAAAAAGTGAAATCTTCAAATCTTTAGACATGGGCCACTAATTCAAGTTTCTAAATAAATATTTTGCAAGATAAGGAAAAACACCCCCTAGGCCAGATTTGGCTCTGGTTTATAGGAGCGTAACCTCTACTCCAGTTGCTGAGAGAAGGCTGCATCTTGTTCGTTCCTGTAACTTCCTGCAGCCACTTTGGCACATGGCAGCCTCTTGACAAATGCAGGTGAGGTGGCAGACCTCTCGGAACTGGGAGCCTTGACTGATCAGGTGAAGAGGAAGTTTCGGAGCGTCCGTGACTGTAGGAGTAGGGGCCTCTCAAGCAGCCTCGACAATCTGTAGAGGGTCCCAAGGGGTGTGTCCCGAGTTGCGTAGGAGTGGCAAGAAGGCAACAGAGCAGAGACGAGAGACACTGCTCCCCATCCGCCAATGCACAGGACCCCCCGAAATGTCAACAGTGTGGCGATCAAGATGGCCCGTCGTGGCTCTGCTTCCCTTCACTGTGTGGCCTTGAACTTCTTGTTAATAAACTTTAATAACCCTCGTTTTTTTCACAAACAAGTGGGGGTTAGTGGGAGTTAAATTATTTTAAGAACAGGTGTGAAGATTCAATGGGGTAATGCGTGTAAGTGCTCAGCATAAGATGCCCAGCACATAGCACGTCGTTGATAAACTCTAGCTGTAACACTCCGTCTGCTTGTCTGTCTGAGTGTCTGTCTATTTCATCATCGACTGAAGGAAAAGTGGTCTCTGCAAACTTTTGCTCGAGGCCTGGAATTCATAGTCACCAGGCCCCTGACACAGGGAGTTTCCAGGCCCGTGAAATGAATCGACGTTCGGGATCACCCGTGGAAAGCACTTTTCTTTTTACAAGTGTGCCTCTCAGTGCCTTGAACCCTGTCTAATCATTATCCCACCAAACGTGCCACACTGTGCTCCCCCAAGCCCTGGAAGGAACGTGGAAGGAGCCGTGAGACCAGCACCTAATAAACGAGCACACGTCCTTCTCTCTCACTGCTCTCGGACCTCTCTTTGCTGTCAGTCTGTAGCTGATTATTTACTGGAAAAAAGCAGGGCTCAGTTCTGGGCTCCTCTGAACACACCGGGGCCAGAGAAAGGCTCTGCTGTCAGAGACCGGAATGAGACCTCTCCTCTGGGACGCGGGACTTTGACGGGCAAGGCTGCCCAGGTGAGGGTCGAGGATCTGACAGGTGGTGTGGCTGATTAACCAGGAGAGGTGGGCAGAGGGTGGGGGCAGGAGAGGCAAAAGTTATTAAGAGATGGTGTTGAAACTTGCTCCGAGGGTATTTGGCCTTCAGAGGATCTGATCCTTTGGTCTGGCCCATTGCCATGTGGAGAAGGGGTTTCTCAATTAGAGAAATTAGGGGCCTCCTCTGCGGTGCTGGCATCGGATCCAGAACCAGAGGGAGGAAAATGCTCTTTAAGTCCCATGAAGTGAACTAAATGGGGTCCATGAAGGGAGCCGAGGCGGATGGGGCCTCAGCGGAAACATCATGTAGGATATCCTTTCTGGGGAGGCGGGTCGCTTGCCAAGTTTAAGATGGAATTCAGTGTCTGTTGGAGTCAGTGGAAAGGGTGCCTGGCTTGACGTGCAGAGGGCTGGGCGGTGGGGGATCAGAGCTTTGGGTATGGACCTGTGGGGCATAGGGAACAGGGGAGTGTCTGTGCCTCTGCAGGACCCTGGCAGCGGGGCCTCACTCCGTTCAAAGAACAGGCCTGCAGTTGAAGCCAATGGAATTGGTTTTTTCCGGGGATTCTGAGACTCTGGAACAAGCTTTATTGCTTTGGAACCAAAGGGCTGAAGGAAAAAACCAGTTAGAACCAAGTACGAGTCCCCTGGAGTTTAGGAGACGTCCAGAGGCAGTGCAGCCTGGCGGCGGGTTGGCGGGCGGGTGACCGCGGGAGCCTGGGGCACGGTGCTGGGGACAAGGAAAGTGTGCGCTCTAGGAGCAGAGGCCGCGGGACAGGAAGTCAGGAAGGGGCAGGAGAGCTGGAAGGGGTCTCACTTAGCCTCATTTTATAAAAATAGAAACTAAGGCCCCCAAGGGGAGTCTCCATGACAAGTCGTCGTGATCACAGCGATGGCTGGAAGCCCTAGGATACACAGGCTCAGTCTGAGCACTGTGTATCAACTCACTTAATCTTCACAACAATAACAACACTATTCTTCCCTCCACTCTACAGATGAGGAAACTGAGGCACGGAAAATCAGAGCATCTTGCCCAAAGCTGGAGGTAATAACCCTGTGGCCATGTGCTGGGTATCCCCACTGTGTCCCCACCTCAGCATCACGGAAGAGCCCCCCCAGAGAGAAGCTCTGCTCTTCACTTTGGCGGTTAAATTTTGGGAAACATGATCTTTCCTTTATTCTAGTCTGAAATGTTAATCGATTTTATTCAGCAACAAACGCTTTCCTCAAACAAAATCAGATGCAGAAACCCTGTATGGGAAATGGGTCAAGATAGAGCAGATCTAACTTTTTAAAAAAAATCAAAACAAAGGTGAAACGTTTTGTACCTATCAGATGGGCACACGTTGTCAAAGCTGGCAATGCCCCGTGCGGGTGAGGGTGTGGGAAGACCAGCGCTCGCAGGCAGCGGTGTGGTGGGAGTGTATGTTGCTGCAATGTTTTTGGAGAGCAGTTGGGCTGTGTATCTGTGAAACAGCAACAATCGACTCCCTTTGACCCAGCAATTTCACATCTAGGAATTTACTTGCAAAAGAATTCCGAGATATGCACAGGGATGTTGGGCACCGCTTTGTCTGTAACAGCACAAAAGCTGGAGACGACCTGAAAGTCCCCACACAGAGGAGTGGTTAGAATTCGGGTAACTCTGCAATAGAATTCTCTGCAAACGTTAAACAGACTGAACTCGAGCTAAATGTGCTGACGTGAAAAGATAACCTTTTAATTCGTAAAGTGCACCGATCTGAAGCGGATGGCTTGAGCAGTTTCTGCCTGGCTGTGCACCGCCACCCAGATCAAGGTGCAGCCGGCTCCTTGCCCCGGGCCAGTCAATCACCCCCGCCCCCACCAAGGGTCACCCAATTTCTGACTTCAGACCATAGAGGAGGCCTGCCGGCTCCTGAACCTCATACAAGGAATCACTTGGTCTGCATTCTCTTGTACCTGCTTCTTTCATTTGGCATGATGTTTTTGAAATTCATTTATGTTGCATATGTATCAGTGGCTTGTTTCTTTTTATCAAAAAATAATGTTCCATTGTAGGATACAGCACAACTTGTTATCCAGTCACACGTGTGACATTTGTATTGCTTCTATTTTTGACTAATATGTGTAAAGCTGCTCTGAACATTCTTTTTTTTTTTTTTTACTATAATTTTTGGTGAGGAAGATTGGCCCTGAGCTAACATCTTTCGTCAATCTTCCTCTTTTTTCTTTTTCTCTCAAAAGCCCCAGTGCATAGTTGTATATTCTAGTCGTGGGTCATTCCAGTTCTTCTGTGTGGGCTGCTGCCTCAGCGTGGCTCGATGAGCGGCGCTGGGTCTGCACCCAGGATCCGAACTGGCGAACCCCAGGCCACTGATGCAGAGTGCATGAACTTAACCACTTGGCCACGGGGCCGCCCTTGGACATTCTTATCTAAGTCTTTTTGTGGACAAATCGCTGGGTCAGTGGGCAGGTATATGTGCAAATTTAATAAAAACTGCCAGTTTTCCAAAGTAGTTTAACCAATTTCCGTTCCCACACCAGCAGTGCGTGAGAGTCCCTGTTGTTCCTCTGTCCTTGTCAATACTTAGTGTTGTTAGTTTTTTTCCTATTTTGTTTTAGCCCTTCTGGTCAGTGTGTAGTAGTATCTCATTGTGATTTTAAAAATATTTTCAATCAAAATATATCAATATGCCGTATGATGGCAGTATAATGACCTCTTCTGAGTCACGTTGTATTTACATAATGTATTTTACCAATATATATACACTTATATATATGAAGAGATTCACAAAGAAAATTTTTATGAAATAACAAATAAGAAAATGTTACTGTTCATGAAGGGAAATTGGAAGTGGGGTGATGGGGGAAACCTTTACTTTTGTTTATTTATTTCTATAATGTTGACTTACTGAATAGCCTCAATCCAGTTTCAGAGCAGGGAATGCACGTCATTCTGTGGTTTACTGTAGGAAACAGGGGGCTCGCAAAGCCGGGAGTTTGGAGAGTGGGCTCGACTCCAAGAGCCTGCAGCACTGACCTTCCGTGGGGCTCCAGACTCCGGAACTGGCGGTAGAACCACAGAGTTCAAGAGCACGTGATGGCACCTGCTTCTCAACACCAAGGAAGCTGGAAAATGGACAGCGGCGTGCCGCTGCAGCAAACCCCGCCCCTCACATCCAAAAGGGGCAGGATGCTGACGTTTAGCTCACTTCCACCTTCCAATCCCATATGGGTGGGGCTAACAGCAGACTCTAATTCACACCCAGAACTCTAGCTGCAAAGGAGTCTGGAACATCAGTTTTCTGCTTTCAGCCTCTGACTTAGAGGAAGGAATGCCAGGGGGAGGGTGGAGCAGAGGTTGAGCAGTCCTTCAGAAGACCCACCGCGCCAGCCTTGTGCAATTAGTTTAAGGTTAGTAACAGTCATCTGGGGCTGGATTCCAGACATTTTTGTTTTCTTCTTCACATTTTTATGTACTACAAACTACACATAAGTGTATGTGCAATAATTATTATTTTAAACCAAAAGCAGAGCTGTTTTTGGTTAAACTAGAGGAGGAAGCAACCCCCACCTTATCCCTTCTCCAGGGAAGCCCCAGAGCCATCTCTTTGGAAGCCCCAGGGCTCCAAGCTGTAGAGTTTGAAAACCTCCTTCTGTGCTAATCTGTTGATGAGAATCCATGCCTCAATGGTATCCTAGAACTCAGATGCCAACATCATTCAACGTTCCATCTGTCCTGTTCTTTATGCCTGAGTCATGGCTAAAATGCTAGTTTGGCTTATCCATGTATCGAGAATAATACAATGCAGAAAATGAATGAAGAAAGCTCCATCAAAGCTCCCTCCAATTTTTAAAAAAATTTGAAGCAATTGTAAATCATCCCCCTACACAGCTGACAAACTCTTCCTGCTCTAATCAGTCCTTTCCTATTTCTCTCTGTGCTTTGGGTAGTTACTTGGCATACCAGCTGTCTATTATTGATCAGTTTTGAAATTTAGCTGAGCGTGTGATACAAGCTCCTTGATCAGAACTCAGTCCTACTATTGCCTGAGGATGACATGGAACAACTTTTGGCTCTGTCCTCTGGGTTCTTGGTTCTATCTCCTGAATTATCCTGCCTTTTTCCTAAAAAGTGGCACCACTTTTTCAGGTGAGTAGTTTACTTAGCCTCTTTCCTGCCCATAGAAGTCCTCATTTCATCTTCTGCTGTCTCTTTTCCTTTCAGTCAAAGCTGGCAGTTTCTACTAGTAAAATTCTCTTAAAAACTTTGTAAGTCTCCTGTGAATCTTACTGAGATTCACTCCATTAGACAAAGCTGCACCCACAAATTTCTTTTCTGCTTTAGGATTCTGTGAAGCTGTTCGAAGACTACACCCTGAACAGTTCTGAAGTCTTAACAAAGGATTTTATAGTCGTCTTCTTGGTTTTATCTTTAGACTACCTTTTCTCAACTGTACTTGAAATTTTATCTTTGCCCAAAAGCCCCCCCTTTTTTTCTCATTTCCACATTGCTTGCTATCTGGAGAGGCTGAGCATTTTCAAACCCTGCAGATCCTGCCTTTTTTGTAATAAATAGTTTTCTCTTTCCCTTGTGTCTTTCCTCAGACATTTTACTCTAAGCAACAACAAGAACCAAAGTGATATCTGTACTGCTTTGTCTGGAAATCCCCTTAGCTCAGCCCATCTCATTAGATACATTTTTTAGTTTTCCATGTTACCACGCTGTGCTAACCTTTCTACCACTATATAGTAAGGATCTCCTTTCTTCCCATTTCCAATATCATTTCCCTCATTGCCTTTAGGACCTCACCGGTAGCCTTCTCAAAGGCCATCAGATTTCTGAATAGAGTCTCTTTAAGACTGTTTCGACTTTCACTAACTCTCTCCTCAAGGCCTCTATAGCTTCTGTCCACTGCCTGGTCCCAAAGCTACTCCTATGTTCTTAGGTTTTTGTTACAGGCATCAGAGGGGGACACAAAGGAGAAGTTCTCATGCCTACCCGTGGGAATCCCCAGAGGAGCTGGCCACAAAGGCACTGAGCACTGAAGGGCCAACATCCATGGCACCAACTTGAAATCCAATAGCACAACTGAGGTTAGCCTGACACACCATATTGTGATGAACGGCTACACAACAAGGGCCCACACAGGACAGTGGCAAAGAGCTCCAGCTCTGGGTCCCCACTGCCTGGGTGCAAAGCTTGAGTCAAACAATTACCTGTGGATGGCCTTGGGCAGATGTCATGACACCCAGGGCCTCAATTTTCCTCATCTGTAAAATGGGAATGAGGGCAATGATTACCACCTCACAGAGTTGTAAATAGGATCATGCATGTTGTTAGAGAACACATTTTTTAAAGATAGTCATGACTTATACAAATCTGAGATAGAGATGTGTCAAAGATTTTATTTAACTAATTAATGAGGGAGCCAGTAAGATGTTACAAATGGGTCAAAGGATAATTCAAACACACACGTAAACATATGCTGAAATTAATTTAGAAATAGATGCAAAACCGGTCAATAGTCACAGGACAAAAATCGGTTGGGTTCCAAGGGACAAAATAATTTGCATTACTATCAATAAAGGTAATCAAGGTACAGGCCCTTATAGAATCAAATAGCCAAGGTCCACTCGAAAAACTCTTTTTGTCCATTTCACAACTTCTTCTGACAATGCAAACCATTTAGCACGTGTAAAGCTCTCAACAAACATCAGCCATCGTGTTTATTAATTCTTACAGTGTGAGATCCTTTCCCACCCATCCCATACTTTAGGGAAAGAAAGGAGGTGGAGAGGGAGGGAGAAAACTACAAAGCAAGCTCCTAACATTTGGGGGCTGAGTGTGATACACCTTCAGGTTCAGCTAGCTCAGGGCTTTGGTTTGAGGTTCTCATTGACTCCCTAGTTTGTGTGTCTATGGGGCTTTTGTTATTAGCTTGAGAGACCCACAAGCCCAGACAGTAGCTCAGTCCTGTGGGCTGGTACATCCTCACACAAGCTCTTCCCTTGGCCTGGCCTGGGGATACTGAGGCACAGGCTAAGTCCTCCAGTCTCCACGTGCTTGCCAAGCCTCAGTCTTCATTGACCCAAGTCTTGGGAGGCAGAAGAGAGTGGCTTGAGTAGCAGGTAGGTTCAATACATTCGTTGATTGCATGAATGTAAGTGTCCTTAATCCCATTGGGTCAAATTTTGTTCTTCGTGGTGAGTCTAATTTAATTGTGTCTCACGTATGCTTCCCAAGAGTTTACATCTTATATCCATGACTTTGAAGACTGCATCTCCCACCATCTGTTCCTCCAACACTCAAAGCACCTCCTGCCTCAGGCCCTTTGCATGTGCTTTTTTCTCCCTGGAAGGGATTTGAATAGGTCAGTGCTGGAACACAACAAATGATAAATAAATGTTAGCTATTATTTTTCCTTTAAACAGCCATGGCAAACTACAGCCCTCAAGTGGTCTAATTATTTTTTCCTTCAGCCCTGAAAGCTAAGAATGTTTTTGACATTTTTAAATATGCACTCTTTGGCCTTTTAAGAAAATATCGGCTGACCCCTCGGCTAGGGTGGAAGCCCCCAGCGGGCAGGAGGGTTTTGTTCCTGCTGCATCCCCAGGGCCTGGAGCAGCGCCCACAGGTGCTCCTTAAATATGTGTTGCATTGAATGAAAGCGAATGGCTTGCATCTAGGGCAGGGGTTCTTAAGGGAGAGGGGAGATGGGGAGGCCAGCTGTGAGCGAGGGTCTGCCCCCTCCCCCAGGGGACATCTGGCAATGTCTGGAGACACTTTTGGTTGTCGCAACCTGAGTGGGCGGAGGCTGCTACTGGCATCCGCTGGGTGAAGGGCAGGGATGCTGCTAAACCTCTTGCAGCCACAGGACAGCCCCCCAGCCGAGAATCACCTGCCCCCAGTGTCAACAGTGCCCAGCTGAGGGACCTGCTCCCAGGGTCTGGGGACCAGGATGTAGCAAATCACACTTCTCGGCCTGCGTTGGGGAGGTTGTCCGAGTTAAGGCGATGCCCCCCTCACCGGGTGCCTGCCAGGGAAAAGCAGAGATAAACCACGGCCTCCCTTGTAGTTTTCTGGCAAAAGGTAGAAAAGTTTCTTGCTGGGCATGTTTTACCAGCAAAGATGTCACTTTTGTTGCCATGGAGTCAATGCCTAGCACCCTGTGGTGAGCAGAGCGGAACCCTGCCTGGTCTCTTTGTGCTGTCCTCTCCACTTCCAGGGCTCTATCAGATGGCGCTCCGCTGCTGTTCACAGGGTTTTCCCGTCAATTGTTGTGGAAGTGGGTGGCCAGGTCCTTCTTCCTAGTCTGTCTTAGTCTGGAAGCACCACTGAAACCTGTCCACCATGGGGACCCTGCTGGTCCTCGAAATGCTGGTGGCAGAGCTTTCAGCGTCACAGAAACACGCAGCTGCCACAGTGTGACAAGACAGACGGGCGGTATGGTTCCCTGATCGGAAATGGACCCGGGCAGCCAGAGCAAGAAGCCTTAACCCCCAGGGCAGCGAGAGCACCAAACCTTAACCCCCAGGGCTGGCTAAGGACATCACCATTTCTCCATCCTTCCGGGAAGCCAAGGCGCGTTCCCTTGAGCTCCGGGCAGATCTCCTGACTAGTAAACCTGCTGCTTGTGCCCACCTTGGCTCTGGCCCCTCCTTCCAGAGCTCTGAAGAAATGAGGGAACAGCCCAAGTGCCGAGGGGTACATGTGTGAGTGATGAGTATAGCCGTGAGCCCCAGGCCAGCGCCCAGTCCACCAGTCCTAGGACCCCACGGAAGAGGAAGAGTCACGTGGCAGCGCGGGCCGCTGGACGTTTGATTGGGAAGGACAAAATCAGGCTCTAAACCTGGGAGCAGCCCAAAGGATTGACAACAGGGACCAGTGGAGCCAACTGTGGACGTTCAAACAGAAAGATGCCCAGTCAATCACGCAACACGGCGGAAATGTATCTACGGCCGCGGAACGCTAGTCTCAACATATTGTCACGTGAAGAAAAGCAAGTTTCAAAGCTCTATGATCCCCTTCGGGAGGGGATCCTGGAGGCCGTGTGAGGGGGTGTTCTGTGTCTTCACCTGGGTGCTGGGGACATGGCGAGCTCACTTGGTGAAAATTCAGCAAGCTGCACCCTGTGACGTGAGCCCCTTTCTGCAAATATAATAAAGTTTGGTCAAATGCTTGCTTAAAAAGGGGATGCTATTTCTGTTCACAGTATAACAGAGCGATCGTGTGAGAGTCTGGCTGCCAGGAGTGAGGCGCCTCCTCGATTCCTGGCTTCTCCTTTCCTAGGCTGGTGACCTCAAGGAGAGAGCCGCCCTTCTCTGAACATCAGTTTTCCCAACTGCAAAATAGGGACAAAATAGTAAGTCACTTTCTAGGGTTGTTGGTGAGATTAAACAAGATACAGTGTGAATGGGACACCTGGGCAGGTGTGTGGTGGGAGGGGGTCCGTCCTGCTGAGTCTTCATTGCTGAGCTCCGGGGGGTGGGGGGGGAGGGCAGGGCGGGAGGGACAGCACAGCCCAGGTCTCGTGCTGGATTGGGGATGGCCTCGCCATCCTAGGACAGCAGGGCCTTGCCTCGAGGAGGATGGGTCATCACAGGCAGTGCCCCCAGGGCAGAAAGGTGGGGAGGCGCTGGGCTTCCTGGCGCTCTCTGGACCTGCCTCTCTCCGGGGGGAGCCGGGGAGTGGCTAACTACAGGGAACGGTTCCCTCCTGGGCTTTCCCTGCTGCATGGGGACCTGTGCGGACCCAGACCTCACAGACATGGCCTCCCAAAGCCCCTACCTTGCCTGGTCCCCGAAGGCCCCCCGACCTTGGGCTCCTGGGCCTTTCATATTTGAAACCACAGAAACTTCCCAGGCTTGGGCCTTCACCGGAAATTACAAATGAGGCCAGAGTAAGGGTTGGGAACACAGTCATCGTCCTCACACCAAGTCGAGTGCCAGCCGGACACAGGCAAGAGCGCTGAAAGGGGTCCAGGTCTCACCGGGCTTCCACCCACGCAGGGCCTGCGGCAGGACCCAGGCACTGGAGTCGGACAAACACGATTTTCGAGTCCCTCCTCTGCGTCTTCCCTGCTGGGGAGCCTCAGAGCCCGCCCCTCCTCTGGGAGACCCAGGGCTGACGCTAGCAGCAGAATCAACATCCTAGAGGGTCCGTCTACCCAAAAGGGATGCTAGGAGCAGAAACACTTTTCAGATCTAAAAAATAAAAATTCATTGGCTCAGAATACCGCAAAATCAAAACTAACAATTGCTTACTTCATTATCCGCAGAACCTAACAGTAAATCAACTTGTCAACCGCAACTCAACTACCTTATAAATACACGTGTGTGTACACACACACACGTGTATTTATGTGCATGTGTGTGTGTGTATATATGCATGCACATGTGTGTATGTGCTCGTCTATGTATGTATACAAGTATGGGTGTGTATACATAGGTGTGTGTGTATATCTATATAGTAAAGTAGATGTTGTGGTTTCTTTTTATTATGATAAAATATATATGACACAAAACTGGCCACTTTAACCATTTTTAAAGGTACAAGTTAGTGATTCAGTGGCATTAATGACACTCACCATGTTGTGTGACCATCCCCTGTGCTTAACATTCACTCTTTGACATGACATGTGGGGCGGGGCCCGGAAAGTCCGTGTTCTGAGCAGCTATCGCAGTCCACAGGCGGCCTTGGACTCACGGGCTGTTCAGAGAGTGAAATAAAATCATGCAAATACAATCCCCGCCCAGCGCTGGGGAGGACGCCTGTTGAGTCTGAATCACTAATTGTCACCTAGGAGTCAGGGCGCCCCAGGTACTAATCCAGGTGTGCCATTTCATGGCTATGTGACCTTGGGCAAGTTGCACTACCTCTCTGAGCCTCACTTTCCCTTCTGCAAAGTGGGGATATTAACAGCAGCTGTTTTATAAGGATTGAACAACCAGAAACGTTCAACACAAGGCCTGGGACACAGGAAGTGCTCGATAAATGTTAGGCATTATTATTATCTTTATTGTTATTGTTCTGGTCATCACCCAAAGCAGCAGGAGTGGGGGCCTCTTGGAACTGAATATTCAAAGACCCGCTCACCTTATAAAGGCCTCCTTTTATCTCTGGAAACTTGTAGGCAAACAGCCCCTGCAGAATCCCCCACTCCTGGCAGGGATCGTGGGTGAAAAGGATGACAATAACATGAGGTGTGACTCTGTCCCCATCAGTCTCTTCCAGATCTCTCGTCGCTCCTCTTAGGGCCGTAGGGACCAGAAGGGAGAGCCATCATAACCAAGTTCTGGGTTCCAGGCCCTGCTGTGGTACTTGAAAGTTGGGGGACCGTGGGAAAGGGTCCAGTTCCCCTAAGGCTAAGACCCGACCTGAAAGAAACGGAGCAACACCGAGGCCCCACTCCCGCCCCCAGGGCTCGGGACACGGAATGCTCTGTCCACCACCGTGGGCACTGTCATCACCGCTCCCTCGGGAAAGCACCTTGAGAGGTGGGTGAGAGGGAGGGCTGTGCAGGAGAGTGGGGACGTGTCCCCTGCACGTGGCACCGTACCTCACAGGGATGCCTTACCGCATTGGTCAAGCACACGGGAAGTGCTTGTGACACAAGGGAGGCCGTGCCTGGCACACACTGGAACACACCATCCTGCTCTCGTGAGCTCACGCTCCGGGGTGAGAGACCCGCACTTTAAACGACAACGTCAGCACACATGCGAGTTTTGATTCGTGGTTTTTATTGTTTTTATATAATCTCACAGGTAAGAGGCGCTCAAGGCCCTATTAGGGCACTTAAAGGCTTCCTCCCGCTGGAGCCCGATCAGTCTTGCCTCTGTCCAAGCCGCTGGTGTGCAAGGGGGCAGGTGTTGGCCCTGGGGACGCCCCAGCAGACCTCCGTGGCTCCCAGCGGGCTGTCATTAGGGGCGCAGAGAAAGTCGCAGCAGAGCTGTGGGCTTCTCAGGGGCTAAGAGAAGCCGTGACCTCAAGTCAGGTACTAGACCTCTTTTTGCCTCAGTTTCGTCATTAGGAAAAGAGAAAAAGGGGGGCTGTAGATACATAATTACAATTTGTTTATTGTGAGCTTTGAGCTGTGGGATGAAAGCGTTCATGTGCACGTCCGTTTTATTATTATAATCACAGCAGAGCCTGGAGAAAATTCAAAGAGATGTTTTATAACCCAAATTATAGCAGTTTCTCTGTTCAGAAGGGACTATCCCAGTGTAATTAGAGAGGAAACTGGGTAAGAGCCCTGCCAAGAGACTCTGGGCACCCTGCATGGCCCGGGCTTCCCCTCCCCGCTCAGTCCTGGCCCTCGGGAGGTATCCGACAGGTGGGGGTGAGCTGGAAGTTCTCTGGGTGATATTACACTGCAGGGGGACCTTGAGGTGTTCCAGAAAATTCCCCGGCAGCAGGTAGCTGAGAAAACCTTGTCCACCTCCCTCCTTTCCCAAGATGGTGACGTGACGGAGGCTCGGTGAGGGGAAGGGGCTGCGCTTCTGACCCTCGGCCACTCTCCTGCACTCGCCTGACAAAGGCAGGCCTGGCTGGGCTCTGGGGAGGCGCTGGGGAGGAGCCGGTCCCCAGCCCACTGGCTTACGGGCTGCTGCGACAAGGGCAGGATAAAGAAAGCGTGGAGGAGAAGCACGAAAAAAGGTGTCTGCACCCAAGCCAGGATGCCAGCTTTCGAGCCAAAATGAGAAGTGGAAGAAAATTAGTACTAGAATAAAATTAGGCATGTCACCCATACCTTAACCAAAACAAAGCAAAAAACGGAGTTTATGAGGAAAAAAAAGAACCAGAAGAGCAGTGGTGTCACCATGCTTCTCCCCATCTGACCCCCACACCCCTCCTCCATCTGACACCCCATGTTCCTCCCCCATCTGACCCTCATGCTCCTCCCCCGTCTCCCCCCATCTTCTCCCTGGTGGGATCTTCAGCAGCTCACCAGGCATCACGTGGTCCCTCGGAGGTGAGACTTAGAGGAACTTGTCTTGCAAACACTTTCTGGCTTTAGCTCAACCCCCGAGAAGGAAATCAGTGTCCTAAGTCACATGGAAGACATTTTCTATCTGTTTACTCCCCACACCCCACCCTTCCAATGATGCACAGGAGGTGACTCAGAGAGCAGAGGAATCCTGTCTTTGGAAGTCAAGGGTAGGGGAGAGAGGAAGTTTGGAGAATCTTCCAGAGGTCCGTGTCATGTAAACATTTTCTCACCGACATTGTCGCTGGAACGGGACAGCCACTGTGCTTGTTGCGAAATCTCTGGCGGGCGCCTGCTTATCCTGTTGGGCTCATTTGTGTGGAGAAAGACACGGGTGAGGGAGGTTTGGAAACTGGGCAAAGGAGCACAGAACCGCACAGGCACACGCTGCCTCACCCTCCAGCCCAAGGACCCCACTGCTTGGGGACCGGCTTCCTGCCTCTGCCCTGCCGTTAGTGACATGGCCCACTCCTGCGGACAGTGTTAACTGTCAGAGTTATTGCCTTTTCTGAACCCAAAGATGCTTTTACGATCTCTTCTGGACAGGACAGTCTGAATCCAGCAGCATCCGGGGTTGTGCAACTGGCAGCTGATGCTTTTGTTGGGGCAAAGGGACTGCGTGCATCTCATTAAGGGAAGAGGGTATTGTGAAATCTTCATTTCCATCCAGCAGCATTGTCTTACCCAGCTCTGTTCGCCCTAATTTATTCTTTGGTCTTCAGTGAGTCTGTTGTTCAGATTTAATGAAGTTGATACTGGTCTGAACCCTTGTCTCGGGTGGGTGCGCCTGTCCATCTGAGCCAGGAGGGGGCAGCGTTTTCCTGCCAAGCAAAGGGTTTTAAAAGCAGAGAATTGGGGTGGGGGCGGGGGTGGGAGATGTTCTGAGGCAGCGGAGTCTGTTTCAAGGTCCACACAACCGTAGCATGAAGAAATAATGGCTCTATGAACCCACTGGACACTTCTCCCGGTCTGCTCTTAATTTGGGGGGCAGTTCTGGGGGAAATAATGACAAAATCGGGGCTTCATTTATTCCCTCGGTTCCTTCGGCAAACATCTGCAAAAAGAACAGGAAAGCCAGGCGCCTCTACTGTTCAAAAAAAAAAAAAAAATCCTCCAAAGCAAATGATAATGAACGTGTGATGGAAAACGTTATGATGGCTGAGGAATCCTGAGCGTTAAAAAGTTATAAAGATGATTTCATCGATGACTTTATTCCCGTGCATCAGGAGGCTTGGTGGTTCGGTGGAAATGGTTGTGGAGATGTGGCTTTGAAAGCCGGTTCTGACAAGGTGTGTGACTGAGCAAGGCAGCCTCTCTGAGCCTCAGTTTCCTCATCTGGAAAGTCAGGTAACAAGAAAAGCAACGGTTCTGGAGTCTGGTGATGATTAAAACTCGGCTCCTGGGAGGGTCCTCCTGGCTATTGTTGTGGCTGCAAAGTGATGGAAGGCTAGCCCAGTGGGTTTCAATTTTCGTTTCTTGGCATAGAACCTTTTTTTCTGGGTCCTATCATCCCCAGAGTGCTGACAATACGGAGGGCTGTCTTGGGGACTTTCCACCCCCATCTCCTCCTGGGGCCCCAAATAACATGATCTATTGAGCTTACCCTACAAATAAATGCAGCTCCATGCAGGTCCCCAGGCCTCCCCCATGAGCATGCCTGTAGGGCCCCTCCTAGTCAGAAATCCCGGAGCTAGCACTGCCAAAGTCTAAAGGAGACGGAAGCAGGGGCCCGGGAGCTGGGAGGAAGTCCCACAGCCCCAGCCCAGGGCCAGAAACTCCACGGGCGTTGGGGACCTGGTTTGGAGGCCACCAGGCTTTGATTCTTGAGGGGAGAAGGAGAAGCCGGAGCTTGGGGACAGTCACCCTGCCCTGCCCTAGGACTTCAGGTTCCAGACCCCATCACCCACCTGGGGCCTCAAGAGTCCTCGAGGTCTAGCCCCTGGGGCCCAGCCTCTCACCTTCACTTTTGCTCAAGGGGATAGAGTCTCTTTTGGAGGTGCTGGAGGGTTCATCTGAGCCCCAGTAGTCACCAGCAGACCCAGAAAGGTGCAAACCAGAGAAGGTAAATGGAAGGCCCTGCATTGGCAGCTGTGACCCCTCATCCCCACCCCACGGTTCCCCTTTGTTGTTTTTCACGCTGAGCACCTGCCCGGGCCAGCTTCCACGGGACCCTCCCAGCAAACCTACCAGGGAGGTGCTCCTGGGATGGCAGAGGACTCAGGGAGGACATGGTCTTGCCCACAGTCACACACCTGGGCAGGAACACAGATGGTGTCATCTAGCACCACTCCCTCCCTCAGCGTATGGGTGGGAGCCCCCAGGCTCTGAAGGGCCCAGTGGAAGTCTGTCGGCAGGTGCCCGCCAGGCCTGACTTCCAGCAGAGGCTGTCAGTGAGCCATCCAGGCGCTGAATGGGGGTGGGGTCAGGGGTAGATTCTGGAAGATTCCAAGATGAACCCTTATTGTTTGCTTGAGAGTCAAGTAAGCTGTTTTCTGCATTACAAAGACCAGCTCCCTGGATTCAACCCAGACCCAAGGGATGGGCCCAGGGTAGACCCTTCTAGGTTCACAAATGCCAAATGGCGGGTGAGACCCTGAGCTCCAGGTCTGGGGCAGAATGAAGGTGACCAGAAGGAGCTTCCCAGGCTGGTCAAACGCTCCAGGGGCCACTGAGGGCAGGAGACCTCAGGCTCTGCTCTAAAAGCAGACACGTGGGCATCGAGGCATGGGTCTGCCTTTGGATCCGGCCTCTACCCTGCTCACTGGTCTGCTTGCCGGTGTGTGCGCGGGGGGCCACGTGCCACCTGCTCCACGGTGGCATCGTCTGCAGTAAGTCACCTAATGCAGAGCCCAGCACAAGGGAGCTGTGGGTGTGACCATCAGCCGTATTCCCGCTCCTGCCACCACTGGCTTTCAGACTCATAACCA
The DNA here is from genome assembly GCF_021613505.1 of Equus quagga. NCBI lineage: Eukaryota > Metazoa > Chordata > Mammalia > Perissodactyla > Equidae > Equus > Equus quagga. Next base: position 105,557,200 of record NC_060278.1, on the reverse strand, counting down.
GCCTCACAAGTAACTGTCAGGCGTTCTTTGAGGCCGGGCTGCTCGGTGACACCAGCCTTTCTGTGAACGTTCAGTCTTGGACGAGTCCACCTTTGGAGGTGTCGGTCGGGAGCTCTGTTCCTGTGCGTTTTCTCATAAGCAACCTGAAATGCCCTTTGCTCCTCAGCAGAGCCCTCGGCCTGCTCAACACTGATTTCCCACAGCCTCGAGGGAATCGTCTAGAAGGCGAGCTGAGCCCGTGGGAGGGCTCTGAAGAGCCAACGTTTCACTTATTTATTAGTATTGTTATTCCCTGCTTTGTCCCCAGCAGATAAGAAGGGCAGGCAGGGGGTGTGAAGGGTGGCACTGTCTGTGAGGCTCAGGGAAGTTGGGCGTGGGTGGTGGACACAGAGTAGGCGTCTCCTGCTGGTGACATCCCAGCAGAAGAAGTCCCTGCTTGGGGCAAGCCTGAGGCTGAGCCTGGAGAGGAAGGCTCTTCCTAAAAAAGTATCCTTTTGTTACCAGTTTACCCATTTGCTCTCCTCCCCCGTCTGCCCCCTCCTCCCCTGACATGGTAGAGGATGCCACAGCCCAAGAGGTCACCCGTCCACAAAGCTGGTGTCTGCCTCTTCACGTGCTTTCCCTCTACCGATGAGGAAGGAGAGACTTTCTCGTTAATTTCTCTCTTTACAGCTGCGAACCGGTTTCCCTTCAGTTGGAACAAGAGCCTCTGTGCCCTTTCAAGCCCAGGGGAACTTGGGAAGGATGGAGAGAGTCAGCAGGAGCGAGGAGTCCGCAAGCTGGATTCCTTCGTCTGAAACCCTGGGGAGGTCTTGCCTCTGGGGCAGCTGCGCCCCCTGCCCCACAAGAGCTGCGCGAGGGGCCTCAAAGGGCGAGTCCCTCTGCTCAGTCCTGGTTTGGCGGATCTCCACGATCAGCCCCTATTTGCCCTGACCTGACAAATGCACCGTTGGACACTCGGGGCATCTGGGAAACGCAGCCAGGATCTTTCTGAGCTGAGATGAGAAGACACATCCAGGGTACTGGCTGGTTCCATGTGGCAGAGAGCTGGGAGCCCAGGAGCTGGAGGGGGCTTTGGGACAGGGAGCTCTGGGTTCAGATCCTGGCTGGGTGACCATGACAGGTGACCGAATCTCCCCGAGACTTCCATCAATAAAATAAAATAAGAATAACATCTCCTAGGAATTCAACCTCTGGAATATACGTCCTACGAGGGGAGGGCATTTGTCGATCTTCTTCCCTGATCCACCCCAGGGCCTTAGAACAGAGCCTGGCACACAGCAGGCACGAATAAGCATTCGTCTGTTAACAGAATGAAGCTCTCTGCTTTGCAAGGTGGTTACAGAGCGCTGGGATAAGACACGCAGAATGTCAGGACCGAGCAGGGGTGTGGGACTGGTTTGCTCCTTCATCTTAAGGCTCCTTTTGTCGAACCTCCTGGATCCCGCGAGCATCGGATGATAGGATAGGATGATGTATACGAGAAAAACAGGGGATGAGCTGCAAACGCTCTTGATAAATGTTTTTATCCCTAAAGCCTTCTGTCTAAATATTTCTACCTCTAAAGTACTGGGCGATGACGTGTTTCCATATATGTTATACCATTTGATCTTCACGGCCCTGTGAGATGGGAAGTGAGTCTTGAGTGTCAGAGATATTATTTGATGCAGGCATGTTTTTTCTGTGTGCTTCAGGAAGTCCTCGTGTCCCTACCGGGCCTTGCAAGTTCCCTCATGGAGAGGGGCATAGCTGGGCCGGGTGACCTGAAAACCAATTTGGTTATAGGGTCAATGTTATAATGTCCATTTATCCAGTCTTTAAAAGAGAAGGGGCTTATAACTAGCATTATTATTTTTTTTGGTGAGGAAGATTGTCCCTGAGCTAACATCCGTGCCCATCTTCCTCTATTTTGTACGTGGGACGCTGCCACAGCATGGCTTGATGGGCGGTGTGTAGGTCTGTATTCGGGATCCAAACCCGTAAACCCTGGGCCACCAAAGCGGATTGGGCGAACTTAACCACTACACCATCAGGCTGGCTGTGTAACCAGCATTAGTTTTTAAATAGACAAGAGATCAAGAGGAAGGAGAAATAAGGCAGGAAAAGAAAATGACAAATAAACTGGGGAGAAGATGTTCAACTCTGTGCTGTAAAGGACAGAAAAGGAAGCCGGAATGGCCAACGAATTGCATCAAGAAAAATAAAAGAAGTTCATGTTATCAGTAATTTAAAAATGCAGATGAGGGGCCAGCCTGGTGGTGTAGTGGTTAAGAGCACACGTTCCGCTTTGGTGGCCCAGGGTTCGCCGGTTCAGATCCCGGGTGCGGACATGGTGCCACTTGGCAAAAGCCATGCTGTGGTAGGCATCCCACATATAAAATAGAGGAAGATGGACATGGATGTTAGCTCAGGGCCAGTCTTCCTCAGCAAAAAGAGGAGGATTGGCAGTAGTTAGCTCAGGGCTAATCTTCCTCAAAAATAAATAAATAAAAAATAAAAAATGTAAATAAAAATGCAGATGAAAATCCCAGCAAGGATTTAAAAACAGAGCAAAAAACCCCAGAGTTGGTGAGGAGGTGACAGCAGACTCGGCTGGAGGGGCTGGTCCTCGGTACAGCCGTGCCAGGGCCCTCAGCAATGGGACCGAAAGCTTTAAAGATGCGGTCCCCTTATCCTAAAGAAATGACTAGAAACGTGAGCAAAGACGTGTGTTTAAGAACATTTGTCAAATGTTGTAATAGCAGAAGAGAAAAACTGGATACGAATGTCCAAACAGAGAGGCCTGGAAGTCTGAAAGCCATTAGACATCAGGGCTCAACTGTAACAGACAGACAGACCGGAAACAGCTGTAACCAAAATATTATGGGTGATTTTTATTTTCTCTAAGTATGATTTTCTGTATTTTCCTAATTTTCTATAGCGAACAGATTTTGCTTTTAATCAGGAAAAAAAATCATTCAGTGTTTTGTTCTTAGAGTAACACCACGGGGTGGCATGGTTTTAGCAATTCATTCTCATTTATTTGGGGTTTACTGAGCAAGAGAGGGGAACTGACATCTGGTCATTTACCCTGCTCGTCTCCCAGCTCCATCACGGATAACACAGAACTTCTGAAAGTTCTTACCGAGTAGAGTGTGTGCACATGTGGGTGTGTGTGGGCGTGCAGGTGTGTGGGTGTGATTTGAAATGAGTTAATCCACACAGGGGCTCTCAGCACAGGGTCTGGCGAATACAGCAGCTCCCAACTGTTAGCTGCCCTTCGGATTATTCCCGTCTGGCTATTGTCGTAGTGTCTCCAATGGAGAAAAGGAGACGGACACACTGACAGACCCCAGGCTTAGGGAAGGATTCGCCAAGCCATGTGTATCCCAATGCAGGTCGCGAAGAGGCTCCTCCAAAAGGGAAGGTCATGAGGGTAAATATGAGGACGTTCCTAGAGGACTGGGAGAAGGTAAGAACCAGGTGCATGGAGAATAAGGAGAATAAAGTCACAGAAGGGGGGACAGGCATGGGTGGAAGAGACGCCACGGCCCCAGCTGCCCACACTTGCTCTCTCGGGCCATCTCCTAGGAAGAGACCAAGCTTCACACCTGCATTCTCCTGCCTCCAGCCCCGCCCTCAACCCAGCCAGCCCCGCCTCCAACCACGCCCTCAAACCTCCCTCCACTGCCCAGAGCTGCTCTGACCAGGACCAACTGCCGAGGGGAGGTGTACAAATCAGATTCTCCCCTGAGAGGTGGAAGGCCGGGAGAGCCTGCAGCTGGGACGGAGGCAGACGCTGTAAAGGATGCTCTGGGCTCGGTCAGGGGCTCTGACCAACCAGGGCAACGTGCAGTCTGAGAGTTTGAGGACGCAGACACCGTGAGGCCCCAACAAAGTCGTTTTATAACCCTCGGACTCTATAATAATACTTTACATTGGTAACCAGAGATTGTCGTTTTTTAGCAAAAGGAGAGAAGCAGATGCAGATTCCATGTGGCAGTGATAACAGTAACCTGACTTTTCCTGAATGCTCCACACTAGGCACGCTGTCACGTTGCCAAGCTTCTCATTCACTCCCTCTTGTAAGCCTCATAGTAACCCCATCCCTTAGGTCCCCATGGCGTTCGCATCTGCAGGGGGTGGACTCTGAGCAGTTAAGTAACTTGTTCAAGACGCACAGCTGGGAGATGGCAGAGCTGGGATTCGAACCCAGGCAGCTGGACTCCAGAGCTACTGCTCGTAGCTGCTTCCTTGCACTGCCCCAACATGCAGCCCAATGCGGTGACACACCCCCGTTGGGGGGGCTGGCTGTGGCGACTGTTGCTCACAACTGGAAGATGCAAAGTGAACAGCAGGCGCTGCCTAAGGAAGTGAGAAAGAGGTCCCTGAAAGGGAGTGCGACACCTCGGCTGCAGCCACAGCTCCGTCTGCACCTGGTCTTCAGCGCTCAGCCTGCAGGGGAGGGGCTGAAACAGGACCGACGCCTGTGCTGGCCCGCCCTGCGCTGGCCGCTGCGCTGGGCACTTGGAGCTGGACCCGACCCTGAAGGTTCTGACCATCTGGCTGGGGACACTGGACGATGGGATACTGGCCAGGCTTTTTCAGGACCGACTGACCGTGTCTAAGCACTAACTCCTGGGCAGCTTAGACACCGTGTTAGGCTAAAGAATGGCATCCAAAGAGATCCACTCTTAACCCCTGGATCCTGTAACTATTATCTTCTTTGGAAAAAGGGTGTTTGCAGGTGCAATTAAGTTAAGGATCTTGAGATGCGGGGACAATCCAGGATTATCCAGGTGGTCCCTAAATTCCATCACAAGTGTCCTTGTAAGAGAGAGACAGAGGAGGACTAGACAAACACGTACAGGAGAGAAGGCCACACAAAGACAGGCAGAGGTCGGAGTGATGTGGCCACGAGCCGAGGAAGGCCAGCAGCCGCCGGAAGCTGGAAGAGGCGAGGACCGGCTTCTCCCCTTGAGCCCCTGAGGGCGTGAGGCTGCTGACCGCTTGACTTCAGCTCAGTGTGTCAATCACGTTTGCCGATTTCCAGATCTGTGAAAGATAAGTTTCCGGTTTTTTAAGCCAGCAAGTTTATGGCAGTTTGTTACAGCAGCCATGGGACGCTAACAGAGAGCAGTTGCTGTGGGGGGTGTGGTGGACAGGGCATGGACGAGAAGCCCAGTGCAGGGACCCCAACCCAGGCTCCGCATGCTGAGGGCCTGCAGGAACCACTGAGCCTCTCTGTGCCTTGATCTCATCACCCGCACGATGCAGGGGTTGTTCTTTAGTCAGAACCACAGTCATGCGCTTCGGACAACGACAGACCACATATACGATGGTGGTCCCATGGGTTAGTACCATGTAGCTCTGGGAAGTGTGATGACTGGGCCGTGGACGGCTGTGATCTCAGCCGGCCTGACGCCACCCACACGCTCCCAAGCCCCTGGTTTCAGCACCATCATCTGCCTCTTCTTGCTCCTCCCTAAAGACCCACAGGCCTGTCCTGCAGCTGCTTTGACTAAAACAGGCAATGGGAAGCCTGGACTGAATTGGCTGAGATGGGTTCAGGCTCTGGGAGCTCTTAGAAGCCCCAGGAATTCAGCATTAACCCAACAGAAAATAGGGAGCCATTGAAGGTTATTGAGCAGGAGGCATGGCATTTAAAAAGTGATGATTAAGGGGACTCTGAAACTCCCCAAATTTCTAATTCATAGCAGTCATTTGATAAACCCTTTTGAAGGCGTCACTGCCTCATCCCCCATTGGTGCTGCTGAGAAATGCTGTTATCATTTGCCTTCCCTATTGCTGGTTTTTTACGCCGACCATGCCGTTAAGCAGATCCCCGGGATTTCAAGAGTGGCCCCAAGCAGCAGAGCTGCATCACCAGGTAGCCTCCAGCTTGGGAGTTAGCGTGTTGGGAGATCCAGAGTCTGTCCTCCATCACGCACGTTAGGGGCAGCAGGAAGTAACCCATGTTTCTGTGATATTCTTTATGAGCCCACACCTGCGCTAGGACTGAGCTCACACAGCAGCAACTGGCCATGGGTGGCTCTTGAGCACTTGAAATGTGGCTGATCTGAACTGAGATGTGCTGTAGTGTAAAATGCACACAGATTTTAAAAACCTAGTACCAAAAAAAGAGAGTAAAATACCTAATTCTTTATCGATTACATGTTGAAATGACAATATTTTGAGCTAATAAATTATATTATTAAAATTAATGTCACCCGTATGTTTTGATGTTTTGAATGTGGCTATCAGGAAAGTTAAAAGTACACATATGGTTTGCATGATATTTCTCTCGGACGGGGCTGTGCTAGAGGATTCTACACACACTCATTCTCTTATTGATGGTCAAACAACCCATCGCATTGGGAGAGGGCAGGGCCGCCAAGGGGCAGACGTAAGTCCCCAGATTGGTCTGGCACAAAGGTTGATCTTTTTTGCTCTGCACCAAGTTGTCCATTCATTAGTTTCAGACATGATGCTTTGGGTGCAAGTAATGAAGTTCCAAACTCAATTTGGCTTTTTTTTAAAAATCAGAATTTATTGTCCCACGTGAGCAGTTTCAAGGTTGATAAGAGCCTCCAAGATGTCATCCAGACCCCAGGGCTTTCTGTATTTCCCTCTGCCTCCCCCCACACGCTGGTTCCGGCCCAGGTTCTTCAGCTGTGCTCAATGGCAACTGCAGCTGCAGCTGCGACAGCACACGCTTTCCTACAACAGGAAAGACAGCTTGTCTTTGTGGGTCTCTTTCTACAGGGGAGGAAACCCTCCCCAGAAACTCCTCGGGGCCCACGGAGCAGCAGCAGCATCACCAGGGAGCTCATTACACGTGCAGGATCTGGTGTCCCCCCCCAGAGCTGCTGAATCCGCGTCTGCATCTTAACATGACGCCCAGCGGTTCCTGGGCACGTTCTGGTTCGGGCAGCTTTGCCCGAAGAGGCTCCTCCTGAAGTCTCGTTGGCCAGGGCTGCATCAATGTAAACGCCTAAAGCAGCCACAGAGGCGAGGACTGGAACGACCGTAGCTGGTTTGCAGCCATCATCATTGACATCCTGGGCTGGAGACGCAGCTCCTTCCCTGAGCAGGAGGGCGGGCCTGGCTCCCGGTGAGGAAGAGTCGTCCATGGGCGTCGGGGATGGCGGGCGATGACTATGGGCAGGCTATCAGGAAGCCAAGGGGTCCTTGAAGCTTCCATGTGAAGGTTAAATGAGATAAAGAATATACAGTGACTAATACATCCGTTCATTATGTCATCCAACTTTTTTTTAGTGCCAGATATTCTTTGTCCCAGAGGTAACAATGGTGCACAAGACACTACCCCTACCCTTGAGAATGGAGCTCACATTTTAATGGGGAAGATAGAAAAATATGAGAAATTAATATAATAAATAGCATAATTATAATTGTGAAAAAGTGACATGAAAGAAACAAACTGTGCTGAATAGAGCATGTGGCAAAGATGTGCTCTCTCTGGGAGGGAGGCATTTAAACAGAGACCTGGAGGGTGACAAGGAGCTCACCACTCCCTGAGCTAAGGGGAGGGCATGGGGTAGAAGTGGTCTCTGCAGAGGGGAACATCATGTGCAAAGGTCCTGGGGCAGGAAGGAACTCAGCAAGTTCAAGAAGTGAATGAATCTATATAGTCTTGGGCCTTCTCTAGGGCACGTGTCCAGCTAGGTTGTCAGGACATCTGTTCTGACATCCTGAGCTTCTCTGATTTCACTTTTGACTCTGATAGTGGAGCAGGAATCTGGCATACTGTGCCTGATTTTATGGTCCTTGAGCAGCAGGTGTCATAGGCCCCCTCAGGAGTCACTTCTGCATGTCTCTGCTCCTCCCCCAGGAGGGAGGAGGCCTCTCTACCTGCCGTGAGCATGCAGTCCTGTCACAGCCGAATCCCATAGTTTGGGACCTGTCGGTCTCTCCCTCTCTCTCCCGCTGGGCTGAGATTCCCTTGATGAGGATGTTTGTTTGTTCTCGTTTGTATCCCCAGCACCTCAAGTGGTCCCTGGGACTTGAGAGGGGTTTCACCAAGCTTGCTGAGTGAGTGGACGGATGCCTGGTGGGCAGGGAATTAAGACAGAGAAGCCTGGGGTTCAGTGCGTAAAGGCACTTCTATAGCTTATCACCAGGCCTTTGTTATCAACCCATCTTCCAGACAGCACAGCTGAGGGGAAGTGAGGGCACGGAAGGCTCCCACGCCCCACGGTGAAGGGTGAAGGGGGAGAAGGCAGCACGCCGAGCCCTGGGACTTGAATGGGTCACACTGTCTCCATGTCAAGCTCTTGGAAGATTTAAAAATCGTCTCTCCGTCCCACTCCTCGCGGTCTGAAAGGACTCCGCGTCCTCGCAGGGACGAGGGGCACGAAGCGGAGGCAAAGGGGCAGAGGAGCAGCCCTGCGCAGAGCTGGTCATCCTGGTCCCACGCACTCACCGCCTCCTGCTCCTCCACGAACTACCCAGACTTGGTGCCTAAAGCAGCAATAACTGTGCATGATTCTCCCGGTTTCTGTGGATTCGGAACTCAGAGCAGGTTATCCGAGCAGTTCTGACTCGGGGTCTGCCACGAGGGTGCAGGGGAGAAATGGGCCCTTGCTGCTGCCATCTGCAGGCCTGCGGGGCTGAGGGGTCCTGCTCCGAAGCGGCCACTCCTAGAGCTGCAGAGAGGGTGCGGCTGTCGGTGAGCAGCCTCAGGTCCCCATATGTGGGTCTCTGCACAGGCTGCTTGAGCATCCTCACAACATGGCAGCCAGCTTCCCCCGGCAGGCAATCCAGGAGGGAGAGCCATGGACACGACACTGCCATCCAGTACTCCTGGATGTCGCACACCATCGCTTTGCCACCGAGCCAGCCCACACGTGGGGAGGGAGTCAGCCTGCCCCTCTGCAGGGGGAATCTTGAGGAATTTGAGGACATATTTTAAACATGATCAGCAGATTCCCAAGCCCCACCATCAGCCCGTCCAACGCTGGCCCAGTGATGGTCAACTGGTTTGCCAGAACATACTGGCAGACCAGGCACCCTTTCCTGGTGCTTCCTGAAGGTGGTCAATCTGGGACACACACTTGTCACAACTGAAGACACATATTGTGTCGACAGTGTCTCCTACAGAATGCTTGTGAAGGGGGGACGTGGGGTCGAACATCCTCCTGGGGAGTCCGTCTTAGACTGGGAGAGAAGGAAAGCTCATCCAACCCTCCAGCCGGGAGCTGCTTCCAGAGAATGGGCCTTCCCTGTGCTCATGTGTCTTTTGGAGAAGACAGAACTGGGCCTGGCACCTCAACAAGAGAATCCGCATTTCCCAGACGGCCTCTGGCATCGTCGTCCCTCCCTGAGCCACGGCGAACATTCACTGCTCTGTGGACCTGAAAATCAGGCACAGCGTCAAGTTGGACCCCTGTCAGGCGACGAGGGGCATGAATTGATGCAACTTCTATGGAGGACAATTAGGCAATAGATTTCTTAATTAAAAAGACACACATCCTTTGGCCCGGCAATCCCACCTCGAATAATTTATCCTGCAAATGCACCCCCACTTGCGAGACAGAACGTGCGCCCAAGGGTAGACTTTGCAGCATTGTTCCCAGTAGCGAGGGACTGGAAAAAATCTAACTGTGCCCCATTCGGGGCTCGATAAATGGGTAGTGAAACATCCACGCAGCAGAATCCTCTGTGGCCGTTAGAAAGAGAACGAGGCTCTTTTTTATATCCCGAAATGGAGCAATCTTCACTGTGAACTGAGCGAGATGAAAAACAGTGCTTAAATCTATCATTTATATTAAAAAAGAAAATAGGAATATTCTACCTCAGTGCATATTTGTACACGCATAGTGTCTGAACAAGAAACCTGGAATTACAGATTGAATAACATAAGAACTACTAATTTTTATTGGTGAAAAAGAGGTAAACATCAACAGTTTCGTATAGGTCAACCCAACAGTAGCCGTGATGGCCCCCGGGCTGAGCCACTACGTGACCAGAGAACAGAGATAGGGGACACCAACTTCTCTCAGCCTAATGTCTCTGCACCTTTGGAATTTTGTACCATATGCATGATTTAGCCATTTTTTAATTTCATAGCATTTAATCTTTAAAAATAGCTCATCAGAGCGTATCCACTGGAATAACGATTCGTGAAGAGCGGAGGTTCCCATTCCGGTCAAGCAGGCGGTAGCGACGTTCTCCTGCAGTGTCGTGAACGCAATTTCCTCTTGCCTATTTTTATTCAAACAGGAAAAATAATGTATTGCTTCAAATTCCTTTAATTAAGGGGAGAAATGCAAGCTGAGCAGTTTTCTGTCTGGAAGGAGTGGGATGTCAAGGGTCCAGTTGAAGGGCCCCTGAGCCTGGGGGGTGTGCCGCCAGGGGCCCAAGTCCTAGACTCCCAGTAGGTGATTCTGGGGGACCAGCAAAGAGCGGAGCCTCAGGCATCTGTGCCCTCGGATGCCTACTGTCCCTGGGGAGTGCAGGTCTCTGGGGGCTGGAGGTGACACGCCTGGCCATGCACATCTCTCCGGGGCTCAGAGCTCAGCCTCCGCCCGGAGCGGCTGGGGGCCCGGGTCTGCAGCAGCCTGGCAGCCCCTCCCTCGCCCACTTTGTAACAGCCCCCTTTTAGTTTAGTGAATAATTCTTTGACAGCACCAATGCTAAACTTCTACGTGCTTATATTGGAAAACTTGAAATTGCCACTTTGAGAAGTCATGTTTATTTAGTTAAAAAAAAAAAACGTTAATAACAAAGTAAAAACAAAAGACCTAAGAGCTGCTGTGGATGAAACCTGGCATAATCTCTTCTTTCTATCATGTCCAACATATCCTCTTCTTCAGAACGGTCCTCCCGATGGCGTCTGTCTGTGTCAGTGAGGGTGGCACTTGGGGACGGGGTGGGGGGTGGGGGCAGAACTGGTGCCATCCTCTTCACGGAGGGGATGTTGGCATTTTGTAGCAAAAGTTTAAATGCTTACACCTTTGAGCTAGCGATTTTTCTTGAAAGAATGTGTCCTACCGAAATGCTCAAATAGGCAAACGGATGCAGGCATGAACGAGGAGGTCCATTTCAGCATTGACTCTGACGGGGAAACTGGAAGCAGCCCCAAACGTCTGTTGATGGGAGCCTTCTGAAGTTCTGACCCCTCCGTCCTCTGGAATCCAATGCAAAATGGTGCAGTGGGAGCCCCGGACCTGAAGGGTAGGAGGCCCTGATGTAGTGCTCGGGGAAACGGCCACTGAGGACCCACCACGGCTGCATCCGTCTAGACCAGCGGTTCTCACAGGGGGCAGTTCTGTCCCCCAGGGAACACGTCACAATGTCTGGAGACACTTTTGGTCACAACTAGCAGGTGGATGCTACTGGCATCTAGTGGATAGAGGCCAGGGATGTGGCTAAACATCCTACAGTGCCCAGGACCCCCCCCCCCCCCCCCCCCCCCCCCCCCCCGCGGAGCAGAGGATTATTCGCCCAAATGCTAAGATTGAGAAACCCTCATCTACACCCGTGGTGTAACCCCTGACACGTACTGAATTCCCAATGAATATTAGTTGAGTGAATAAATGACTTGTTACTAAAAACACTGTGTACGCACATGTGACACACACCAAATGGGTTGCAGCATGAGCAGAGGAACAAGGCCCAGGCTTGGGCTGCTTTCGTATCTTACCTATTCACTTTTGTATCATGAGCTTTTTGAAAAAGTAGCTTTTATTATTAAGAAGGAAGGAAGGAAGGAGAGAAGGAGAGAAGGAGAGAGGGAGGGAGAAAGGGAAGGGAGGAAGGAGGGAGGGAGGGAGGAAGGGAGGAAGGTACGTACTTTGGCCAAAGCAAACCTTTGGCGAGATATTTCTGCTGTTCTGCCCCCATTTTCTCAGCTCTAGACTGGGGCAGGGCTAGTGCTGGCCCCCGTTTGTCCAGGTCCCGCCCTCCGTACCACTGGGACGTAGAAAGCGCTCAGTCATGCCTTCGTCCTCGTCGTGACTGAAAAGGCACCCTGAATGCCATTTTGATTTATGTCTGGAATATTCTCAGGCCCTTGGCCGGCTGGTTGGGTACAAGGCAGGCCTTGAGTGTCCCCTGATTTCCGGAGTGGAGCTTACGCGGGGCATTCAGTGGGCCGGGCCGGCTGTAGGGTCCCTGCTGGGGAATGGCAGCCTTGCGCCTGCCCACATGCATCCCTGTCTCTCCCGGGGCTGGGCCAGGTGAGGGGAGCCACAGCCTCCCTCCTTCCCTCGTTCTGGGGCGCCCATCTGCCCCTGGGCCTGCACAGGGCTGAGGGAGCAGAAATGCATTTGTGAGCGAGCCGAGGGCCATGGCTCCCCAAGCACGCTCGGCCACCGCAGGGCTCTCCCCGGACATCGGGAGACCCAAACCCCCATTTTCCCTGCTCCAGGCCCAGAGGCTGACCTGGCTCCTGGAGCCCCAGTGGCTGTCAAGGCGTTTTTTAACGGACCGTTGTCCTGGGAGACCGAAAACTTTCTCATCAATGCAAAATGCAGACAGAGAACAGGGCTCGACGAGAAGCCCATTACCCACTCACCCCCTGCATGTGAGCCCTATTTAGCAGCAAATCCTTAAGCCAGCCTTGTAAAAAGCAGCTTGTTTGGGACTGACCTCCCCATTCATGTAATGTGATATCGCACGCTTGGCCGACCTCGGCAAGCAGCTCAACAACATATGCTGTCAGCTGGGCGCTGCTGCCCTCTATTAAGATGGTTCTGGAAGCATATGTGGGAATGGACCTGCCCTGGAGCCTGGAGAGGAAAGGCAGGCCACAGGCAATTAGAGGGAGCCAACCGAACCCCGAGGCCAGCTGCAGGAGGAAGCTCAGGGCCGCATCTCATGGGCATGGGAGCAATTAGGGTCAACAAATAATCGTGGAAAAGGAACTTTAAAAATAGGAACCTGGTTAAATGACCCACTAAACCCCGGCCCTGGCCCCTGGCCTGCCCGCGGGCTCATCTGGGCTCCACGTGGGCCATCGTCCCTCTTCCCTTTGGATAATGACTTCCCTTTGCAATTTCCTGGAGGAAGTGGTTGAAATGATCATCCAGTGATAAAATAAGCAAGGTGGTTCTTAATTTTCAGTCTGCAGTCTTTTTACCCCTTCTAATTCAGTCTCCGCATTAACTTGGGTCAGCAGCTTCGTGTGGAAACCCCCGTGGACGTGTCAAAGGGAGAGAAGCTCAAGCTGAGAACGTTGCTCTTGTCCAGAAGGGGCCGGGCTGGTCCGGAGCGGTCGCTCAGGGTGGGGGCATGAGCCACCTGGCCCTGCGGACGAGGGTAGTCACTGTCCGGGTCAAGGATGAGAAACTGCATTTCCTCTCATTCTGCCATTCCGAAGAACAGTAATGCTGCCGCTTACAAAGCGCTTTCTGGAAGTTCTTGACCCACGCTGTCCAACACAGTAGCCGCCAGCCACACGGGGCTAATGAGCACTTGACATGTGGCTTGTGCGACAGAGGAACCGTGTTTTTAATTCTATTTAATTTCAATCTAAAAACTGACCATTCAGTTTTTGGAAAACTTTTAAGTATGCTTGGGACAACTTGGGTGTGGGAATCTGCTTTTTCAACTGTAAATTTTACAAAATCTAATTAAGTATTTCTATTGGAAATTTAGTGCCTGAATTGAGATGTGCTGTAAGGGCAACAAATACACACCAGATTTCAAAGACTTAGTGGAAAAAAAAAAGTAAACTATCTCATTAATAATTTCATATTGATTACAGGTGGAAATGATAATACTTGCCATGTATGGGGTTAAATGAACTGTATTGTTAATGCGAATGTCATCTGGAGCTGATGCACAACACTGTGAACACACTTCACTCTGCTGAACTATACACTTAAAAGTGGTTAAGACGGCAAATTTAATGTTATATGGTTTTTGCCGCAATAAAAAAAGTTAAGGTCACCTGTTTCTTTTTACTTTTCACAATGTGGCTATCAGAAAATGTAAAATTACATCTATGGCTCACGGTATATTTCTATTGGACACGATCTCCTTTAATCTGTCTACGGTCCTGCCAGGTGGGTCTGTGGACAGCATCCCCTTCCCCAAAGGGAATCCCCAACCTGCTTAGGGGAGAGGAGGAGGTAAGATCGCTCCATATGAATCGGCTTTAGACAGCAGGGTCCAAGGCAATATTCTGGACGGGAGCCTGGGGGTCTGGTGCGGTGACTCCCCCCTGCCTCTCCCCACCGTGCCCTCGTCCTTATCCCGGGGGAGGATATCTAGAGACAAGACAGCTGGCTTTGGGCTCAGGAATAGCGTGTGCGATGTGCCCGGCAAGTCTCTGCCCAGTTACTAAGACCGGACTACTGCCTTAGAGCCCGTGTCGCAGGGTCTCTTGACCCGGCATCCCCTCTTTCTTCCTCCTCTCCGCTAGACTTGCAGGGAAAACTCGGAGCTCCAGACTGAAATCAGAAAATCCTTTCCTCCCTGGGCGTGTTTCGCAAAGCCCCCTACAGATAGCAGAAGGGGGATATCTCCCCCTTCCTCAGAAGTTTCCAGGTCCCGTGACTGCGGAGCCGTGGCACCCAGAGCAGCAGCTTCAGGCCCGGGCCCCACAGTTGCAGAGAGCTGAGTCTAAACCTTGCCCTCTTGTCCCTGCCACTTCTACCCGGGTGACCTTGGTCAAGCCTCTTGACCTCTCTGAGGCTCAATTCTCAACCTGTAAAATGGAAACAATAAGAGCTGCTTCAACGGGGTTTAAAAAACATAAATCAGTTTGTGCAAAACGCTCGGCACGTTTCTGGCGTTGCCAGCCCTTCCCCAACGCTGTGTGTGTGAAGGTGGGTCTGCTGGCTGCGTGGGGTGGTGCGAGTGTCTGCCAGAATCCCGTGGCCAGTGTGGAGAGGACTGACTGCTTGTCTAATTGCAGTGCTCACCCGCCCCTGGCCCGTATTTTCCAGTTCTTGGAAACCATTCACACGAGTCCCTCTTAGTGCGTTCCAGCTGTCCCAAAGCGGTGGTCGGCTAGGGGCAGAGGTGGGAGAGGTGGTGAGTGGAAGTACCCTTAGCCAGCCGCTTTTGACCTGCTCTCCTGAAACTCCCCACCAGGCAGAGACGCAGCCTCCACAGCTGCAGGTGCCCCAGGCTGAGCAAGGGACACGTGGAAGGATGGGGCTGCAGAGGCTGTCAGTGGCCCAGGGTGAAACCTGGCCCACGGTGACAGTAACACACTGTGACAGCTGTCACAACGCTTCTTGGGCCACTGTGCCGTGAAAGCTCAGAGCAGAGGAGCGTTGACTGAGGCTGGGAAGGGACCCCGAGGGTGCATGGGCTTGTTTGATTTCAATATCCGTTCATTTCACTCCGCAAAGGCCCTCCAAGCTTGTACTCTGCAGCAGGCGCCGGGCCGGCTCAGGGGGCTGTCATGGTGAAGAACTGACGGGATGGATCCCTGCCCTCGAGGGGTGTACGTTCCTCCTGTGGGAGACAGAGAATGAGCAGACTTGAGCAAGGGCGTGCCATGTGTGGCAAGCGCTGTGGAGGAAACGGGCAGGCAGATTTTCACTAGGATGGTCTCCAAGTGCTCAGAAGATGGAGCTTTTCACTTGGACCTGAATGTTGGGATCAGAAAGCAGCCAGGTGAAAAGCCAGCCCTGGCACCATTTGGGAAGAGGGAAGAGAGTACCAAGTGTTTCCTGGGGAGACAGCCATGGCGGCAAGAGGATGGACGGGGCACCCCTGCTTACGCAATTTCAAAAACCTACAATAAACCATGACACAGACACTAGAAAGTCCAACCAAGTTCTGAAACGTCCCAGGACAGCCACTTCGATCCTTTTCCTTTCTCAGTCTCACTGATCTTTATTTCCTCCCTTGTTTCTGCTCAGGGTTCGGATGTCTTCGCTCTGCTGGTGCTTTCAGTGCATGCTTCGGCAGCCAGTGGAGGATCAAGGGCAGGACTGATGCCGGAGCGGAGCGTGGGGGGCTGCCTGCATGGGGGCATGGGTGCACAACCTCACACCCGGGAGGGACTTCAGTCCAGCCGCAGGTGGGAGACGCGACGACCCCGTGGGGCTGCGATGTCATCAGTGGAGCACGAGACGTGCAGGGGCCAGTTCCCACCCCAGATGCAGCGACTGGTCCTCTCCTCGTGGTTAGACACACCGTCCCCACTGATGGGAGAGGGGCGGAGGAGTGGCCGTGACTGACAATTGCTATGTAGGGCAGTGGCCCCTGTGCCAACTTATTCACAACAGCTGTCATCGCGTGCTGTCAGCAGAGTGCTCCGTTATGATTTAATTTATGCTTCATGTGTCATAAGCCGGCACAGACTGTTTTTAACCATCACGGGGACTCTGCTGTTGACGAGCGGCATCTCTCCTGACAGCTGTCAGGGTTGGACCATTGGGGAGGCCCCCCAAAAGCCTCCTCGCCCTCAGTCCCAGGACGGAGGCTGGCGGTGGGTACCTCCAGGATTAACAGTAGAGCTTCGAAGGGACAGAGGCAGAGAAGGGGCCACCTCAGGTTTGGGATGCTCCACCACACCACTGGCTACTGCGTGACACCAGGAAGCCAATGACAGACCCCTGACAGCCCAGACCCTTCCAGAACTGCCTTAATTCCCCAGCCATCTGAATATGAGCTTCTGTATTGTGCTCAGGGCCGGATTCTCACTGCATCGAACCTCGCGTGGGAGCTGTAAACAATCCCACGCCTACATGCACAGAGATGTCAGCGCACAACTGATCTTCTGAAAAATGCCAGCCGAGGGAAGTGCGTGGCTTACCTGTGACAGCCTGCGCTCGCATTTGACCTGTAAAACAGGAGGCTACGCGTCCTTTTGTAGATGCGCTACATTTCACAGATGTCAATGGAAAGAGTGTGGGGATATCTCAGTTTTACAATTCTAAACGAAGCTAAAACTTTCTGTGTCTGAAGTCGTCTCCTTTTTCCAAGAACCAATTTCCTGTTTTACATAGGGTTTTGGTTTTTTTGGTCAATGTTGGAGTGAAAAGGACAACTTTTGCACCAACAGGCTGCCATGTGACGTTACGAGAGCTATAAGTAGAGCGTTCAGTTCCCTTAGAACAGACTAGGGGTTTACAAACGCAAAGAGAAGGAGATCTGGGAAGTGATCAACTTGTCCGATGCCTCAGCGCCTGTCTTCGTTTACTGCAGCTGCCCTGACAAATTATGGCAGCCCTGAAATGACATAAATTTATCATCTGACAGCTCTGGAAGCCAGGCATCCAAAACATGTGTCCCCAAGTTGTAATTAAGGTGTCCACAGGGCTGGCTCCTCCTGGACGCTCAAGAGGAGACTCCATTTCATTTCCTTTTCTAGCTTCTAGAGCCTCCCACACTCCTTGGATAGGAGCCCTTCCTCCATCTTCAAAGCCAACAACCCTGCATCTTTCTGACCACTCTCCCCTAGTCCTGTCACGTGGCTCTCGTCTTCCGCCTCTCTCCTCTACTTCTGAGGACCCTTGCGATTACACCGGGCCCACCCAGGTGGTCCAGGATGATCTGCCTATTTTAAAGTCAGCTGATTAGCAGCCTTCACTCCATCTGCAGCTTTAATTTCCTCTTGCCACATAAGGTTACACATTCGCAGGATACAGGCATCAGGACACGGACATCTTTCGGGGGAGGCATAATTCTGCCCACCACAGTCATATTTTAAATAAGCAGGATTCTAACACACTTTCCCTAAATTGGATCCTAAGAAAGGATCACATATCACCACCAAAAAGTTTTCCCGTATTTCGCTTTCTTCCCTTGTTATAGAGATGCGTCAATCACAAGTCACAAAACCATAGCGGCAATGAATAGCAAATACTGAATGTGTCCCCCACGCCAGGCAGCGTGCTACAGGCTTTCCTGGGCATTATGTCGTACCCTCTCACACCTGGACATATGACTGTTATGATCCCGTTTCGGAGCTAAGGAACCTGAGAAGCAGGAAACACTCGTGTGCCCAGGCCCACAGCTGGCGAGCGTGCGGGCGAGACGCGGACCTGCTGGCATCTCCGAATCTGAGTGCTTTCTTCTCACCGTGCTGCCTCCCAGACCCGCCCTGAAGATGGAGAAAAAGTCATCCACTCATGTCCTTGGCAGTTGACAGTGAAGTTGGGCATCCGATACTCACTAACGTCTGCTCCTCTAAATAAAAGTCCTGAGCTTAAGGGTTGCATTGAAAAACAGACCCAAACCTCTCTTGTTTGTCACAAGTCCTCCACAGATGTGTTCGCCTTTTCTTTCTCCTTCTCAGAAAAACGCCACTTGTAGCGCTCCTGGTTCCAATTATCGGTGGACAGTCCAACCACCACGGCTCTGTCTGTGTCAGTTTCAGACAGACTGTAGCTTTGGAATGAGACCATTGGCCATGGGTGTCATCAAGGGAAATCAACAAAAAGCCGCATTGAGCAGACAGGTCAGTTCTTTATTTCAAAGAATGCTCTTTAGAACTGCGCAGACTGCCTCGGAGCGTCCAGAGAGGGGTTTTCCACTGCAAACTGGCCAGCTCTTGCTTTCCTACTTCTTCTTTTTTTTTTTGGTCATTCTGGAGTCCTTTGGAAATGAAAACCGCCCTTCGTTTGAGGCGAGGCAGGTTGTAGGGAATAATGCTGACCTTACCTCTATGTGAGAACCTCCCACCCAGGCAGTGGAGTGCGGACTGAAGCCACGTCCCCAAGAACCAGACTGGAAAACCAGCTCTGGGCGGAAATGGGGGCAGGGCAGCTGGGCTTACCTGGCCGCAAGGCCGAGTCGTGAGATGATTGCTCCCTTCCTCCTTATGTGGAGACGACAACTACTCATCTCTGTTGCTTTCAACACTAAAAAAGAAAATACTCGTGGACTTTGTGGACTTCTTTGAAAGAGAAGGCGACGCCTTGACAAGGAAGCGGATGTGGTGTGAGGGGGTTCAGGGCTTGCGCATAGAGCCAGTTAGACCTGGATTCAAGGCTGGCCTCTGTGGGTTGCTGCCACTCTAAGTGTCCTCCCCACATCTGTAGAATGGGGACAATAATGGCCCTGCCTCCAGGGGTTGCCAGGGAAACGAAATTGGAGGATGCCCTGAAGAGCTCTGGGCATTGCCAGCTCTTGACACATCGTCGTTTTTATTAATATTCTCATTACGCTTCTCCAGATTGGAACATGATCCCCTTTTCATTGTCCTTTTTATTTCTCAACAGGCCAATTTACTTGGGTGCCAAGCACACATTTGCTATATTTTTGCCATTTGTGCATACTATTTCACAAAACACATTCTATGATTTTAAAACGGCCACAGTTCAGCACCCAGGAGGCTGGTGGATTCCTACCAGAGGCCAGGGGGCTGGGAGGAGAGATTTTGTCTAGCTTTGTTCATTACGTTTCTTCTAAACCTGTGTAACCACAGATTGTTTTGACTGTGTCTGCCTCAGGATTCAATTTAAATACAGAATAATCTAGATGGCAGTGTTCAGCAGATATTAAAATCACACAGCGTGTGACCTAGAAACCCTGCTCCTAAGAAGCCATTCTGCTGACGTGCACAGACACCAACCCCAACTCCTTTCCCGCAGCACCTGGTGCTTGGCCGTTTCCTGGAGGAGATGAGGGGTACGCAGTAAAGAGATGTGATCCCCACCTCTGGAGAAAGACAACCTGGTCTGTGTACCAGAAGAAGCGGAATGCTGGTGGTTCACTCCATCGGTTTCAGAACCAGGAGCATGCGGGCTTCCACCCTGGCCTTGCTGGGCCCTGGGAAAGGTACTTGCTCCCCACGGAGAGGTGACACGTCACAGGCTCGCAGTCTCCAGGGCAGGCCATCTCTCCATCCCCGATCCCAAGAAAGAGATTCTGATTGGCCCAGCGTGGGTCAGGTGCCTGCCTGCGGACCCGTCAAATGTGTCCAGGCAGCCATGGGCTTGCCCAAGAAACGTGACTGCCTGCAACCCGGAGGGTGGGCTCGGCACGGCGCTGGACCTGACCCTGGGCCCGGCAGGGCTGGCCATGCTGCCTGGAAGGGCTCCCTCTGTCTGGACTGGAACCGTCCAGATTTCAAATGTCCTATCCCATGAGTCCCAGGCACTTGCAAAGTCTCTGAAAGTCTAGTATTTCACACCCAGATGATAGCCTGATGGTCCCACTGCTTGCCGTTTGAAGAACGTTTCCTTTACGTCTCTGAGAAGCAGACGCTCGTCTTATAAACACGTATTAGGAAAAGTGCAGCTGCGACTCAGTGGGGTGAAAACACATCGTCCAGGACCATATTTCAGAAATGCCCACAGGGTCCAATTCCAGGTAAGACATGGACCAGGGCACCCCATCCCCCAGGACAGGGCATCATTGTTTTCAATCTGCTGTGTACCTGGCGTTTGGGACCACGCTCCGCACACGGGAGGGAGGTGCTCAACAGATCTTTGATGAATGAATTAATATGTCTCCATGTTTTAAGGGTAATCTGTGAAAATGCGAGCTACAGTTTTGAGAATTACCATTTTTAGTATTTACTGTGCCTTTTCCCTCCCATTCCTCCTCCAGGTCTGGCTCATCCAGTGTTTCTTGCAAAAAACTTGGGATGATCCCTGAGTCCCCTCTTTCTCTCACCGGTCACATCCAATCCATCAGAGAACCCGCCAAATGCTGTCCTCAAGGATCTCTCTGGCCTCTGCCCCTTCCCCACACTTCCACGGCTGCCATGCCTGGTTTGAGCCAACGTCTTCTCCTGCCTGGAATAACACACTCACTTCCCAACTGGTCTTTCTGCTTCTGCTCTCAGCCCCTCAGTGAGATACAATCAGGCTTGATGCAAGTAATCGAAATCCCCCCAAATAATGGCTTGAATAGTATACACGTTAATTTGTCTCTTTCCAGAGGAAAGCAATCTGAGGCAAAGAGGGTGACTCTGTTGTGGTCATCAGAGAGACCGGAGCCCAGAGATCGTCTTTCTCATCGCTCAGCTACCTCTGCTCATGACATACAATTCTTGGCCCAAAATGGTTGCTTGAACTCTGGTCATTGCATCTGTATTCTAGCCAGCAGGAAGAAATAAGGGCATGGCCCCTCTCTTTAAGCATACTTGTTGGTAGTCATATCCTACACTCCTGTTTACATCCCATTGCCCAGAGTTTGTAATTAAGGCTTGGGAGACGTGGTCCTTATTCCTGTGGCCGCGTATGCCAAGTTAAAAATCAGTGCTTAATTCCTAAGAAAAAAAGGGATAACACCTATTGGAGAAATCTCTGCCACACAGTCTTACAGTTCAAACACCACCAGCCACTCAACTGACAAATCAGATCACAGCACACCCCCCTATTGAAACCCACCCGTGGCTTCCCAGTGCACTGAAAGCAAGACCCGGACTGCTTTCCACGCCAAGAAGGCTGTTTGTGACCCAGCTCCTTCCTCCCCTCCTGGTCCTCCCAGACCTTCTGTCTGTGTCCTCAACAGCCCGAGGTCATTGAAGCCTCAGGTTTGCTGCACCTGCTGCCCTTTCCCCCTTGAGCGCCCTCTCTCAGAGCCTCCCCCAGCTCACCCCTCCTTTCTCCTCGTCAGCCATCGGGTCAGATATCAGCTTCCACCCCATCAACTGAGCCTGCCACAGCCACAGCCCCCTCCCTGCAGGCTCGGCTGCGTCCGCCTGTTACTCCCATCACGATCTGAAATGACTCCTACGTTCGTTCACGTGGGTATTGACGCTCTCCCCTCCACCCCCTCACCCAGGAAACCTCCACGAGGACAGAGACCTTGTCTGTGGTGCTCATCCCAGCCTCCTCTGTGCCCAGGGTGCTTCATGGCGCACAGTAGGTGTGCAGTCAACATTGTTTGAATCAATACTGCAGGGTGGGTCCTGGGGGTAGCATCTCCCACTCCACCGCTTACCCGAGAGAACGCCTCTCTCACTCTAGCCCTGTGATTATAGTGGGCATGTCCATCAACATAGCTGGACACCAAGCCCTGGGACCCATAGTTGACCGGTGGCGGCCCTCCACTACCCTGGACACAGGTCTCAGCCCAAGGTGGGTCTATGATGGGGGCCAGCTGATCAGAGGGGTTCGCTTGGATCCTTCCCTTTGAGCTGAAAGGGGAAGAGAAATCGTCTTTGCTTTGAGCATCACGGTGCTGGAAAGAAGTCCAACTAGGACCCCTTCGAGAAGTGTTCCCCTGAACGAAGGAGGAGGTCAAGGAGGTCAGAGCCTGCCACCCCGAAAGACCCCCCTCTGGCACATCGATTACTCTGAGCTGAAGACACCTGAGAGAGAGCAGACAGAGGACGGGCTCTCTGATAGTGCCCTTTCTACCTAAAAGCAGGACACAAATTTCCCATGAGAAAGATGCCATCTCTGTGCCAAAAAAGGGGACATTCTCACCATGGCAGATGGACGGTCAGCACTGAGATGAATCCGTACAAACCAACCTACTGAAAACCCTTCTCTTCCATTAGGTCCCCAATGTATTTCCTAGTCACTTTCCCACAATTTAATGCCCCACCATAACCCCCTTTCTCCTTTGTCTTGACACACCTCCACAATTTAGTGTTCTTTGTTAAAATGGTGTATAAGCTCTCAGGCCTAACTGTTTCTTAGGTATTTTCACTTCTTTCTGTGAAGCCCCCATGCCATATAAAAATATTAATATCAAGTAAATGTTACATTTTCTCCTGTTAAGCTGTCCTCTGTCAGTTCAATCCAGAGGCCCCAGTCACAGAACCTGAGAGGGAAGAAGACAATTCTCTGCTCTCCTACAGAAGCCAGTGCACAGAAAGGAATAAATATCAGAGATGGAGCGTGAGGCAGGAGGAGCACACACATGCTTGATGACATCACTGATGCCCCTGGATGCAGCTGAGCCTGAAGTTGTCCCTGAGCTCCCCATTTCCCTGAGTCAATGTCTCCTTTTCCTTTATTAAGCCAGTTTGCAACCAACAGAGTACTGAGTATCACTTCCCCCCGTTTTACAAAGGAAGATACAGTTCGAGAGTTAAATCGCTTTCCTTTTGGCTGCAGTGCAGCTGGCAAAACTGGGACTCAATCTCAAATCCTGTGACCCTAAAGCCAAAGAGATCCCCACGACACGAGATCCCGTCCCTCTCCAGTGTTGTCTTCAGAGGCCAAAGAGCTCAGCCGCACAGCAGATCCGCAAGCAGCTCCCTTCGGAGAGTAATCAAGAACCAGAAGACACAGGGGAGCTCTTTCAGCTCAGGGCGGCAGACCCCACTACGTGGCTCCCGGGGCGGGGGCGGGATTTCATCTAGAACTTTTTCTTTGACACTTAGCTAACCATTTCTCTAAGAGGAAAGTAGTGTTTCTAAGAGAAATGCAGTTTTCTCATTTGGAGGTTATTTTTCTCACACAATGTATGCCAAGACCCAGGTTTCTAGACTAGTCATTAATAATGTACATTCAAAACCGAGACAGGCCTTCCAAAGCCAAACAGAATGGTAATATTCTGTATTTTGATAATCTTTGCCTAATTGCACATTTGTGCAATTAGTCCCAGTGGGCCGGGGGAGAAAACTTGGTTATGACTTTGAAACCCTCCAAAATTGCTAGATCACCTGAAATCTCATTTCACTCTTTTAAAAACATGCATTCCAAACATTAGCGGAGATTTTAAAAAATGTGCATAAATATTTGCAATCAGTATTGCTCAGCTCTAAAGATAAACAGTCATAAAACAATATTGTGACCGCATCTTCCCCTCCCGCTAAACGACTTCCTCCGAGGGGGAAAGGTCAGACCAATCAGAAGTAAATTAACTACAGCTGCTGCCAACCCTTTTTTTTTTTAGAGAAAACGGTTTGCGGCAAGTGGTTGTGCCCGAGTCCTCAGTGCACAGGCCGCCGGGGCCAATCCAGATTAGGACACGCTGCAGGCAGACCCGTGCCTCCCCAACTGTTCTTTCCAGAACACCTTGGAAAGGCCAGCGGTGGCTCTCACCGCAGCACAGAGGGAGGGTCATTGACGGACGGGGCGGTGGCCAGCTCCTCTGTCTTCTGTCCACAGCCTTGGGACGGGTTCCGAGAGCTGCATGTTAATTCAAGTGTATGCATGTGTAGAAATGTTATTTTTATAAAAACGGTTTACATTGTTTTAATTTACGCAGCTCGGAGCTGCCAACAGTCTTGCGTTCTACCGCCGAAAAAAATTTACCTTCCACATTTATTAAGGCGCTGTCTAGTTAATTGCAAGCTCTTGGTTGATCTCTAAGAGAGGCGTGGGGCAGTGGCGCGCCTCGTCCTCCCTAACTTGGGTTTTCCCAGGCTCACGCTGCCCAGAGGACCTTGTCCTCAACATCAGTCACCAGCACCACGCTACGGGGCTCCCCCGCCCCATTCCAAGGGGCCTCTTAGTGGCTGAACGCTATCAGGGTTAAGGTTAAGGTAATGCATTCATTCAAGCATTCAACAAACATTTATCCAGTGGCTACTGGGTGCCGATATACCAGCCTTGTGTGCTGGAGACACAGAGCAGCAAAGATCTGCTCTGACAAAGCCTGCCTTCTAGTAGGGGAAGACGGTCAATGAGCAATCAATGAATTGTGTGAGTGTGTGTGTGAGTGTGTGTGCTGAGTGCTGTGAAGGAAGACGACGGGCGGGAAGAGAGTTGGAGAGTGGAGGGAGGGTGGTACCATGTCGTTTTGTAGTTGTTTGTTACTTAGCTTTGGGTTATAATGGTCCCTTTTCTTGCTACTTGCATTGTTCAATAGGGCACATTTTTCAGGGCCGAGAGGTTCTAATTTGTCCGGAGTTCGAGAGCTCAGATTCTGGAGTCAGGTGGTGGGTTCAGATCCAACTTGGCGCTCATGCGCTCTGAGATCCTGGGTGAGCTGCCTCCCCCTAAGCTGCCTTAGTCTCCTCACCCACGGACTGAGAGTCATAACCGAGTCGATTTCATGAGGTGTAGTAAACACAGATGACGTGCTCGGAGAGCACTTCCCCTGCAGGATCTGGTGCAGAGAATTCCACCAACGGCAGCCACTGTGATTAATACCTGCAGCTCTATTACCCTTTAAACAGCTGCATGGCGTTCCCGATGGTGATCCCACAGCTCGGCTAACCTATTGCTGGGCGTTCCAGGGGTTTCCAGGTTTGCTCTGACGGAGTAGTGGTGGGTGAACTTCCTCATCAGGACTCCCGAGTTTCTGTGGGCCAGCTCCCCAAAGTGAGAAGATGCACATGTTCTGGAAGGATCCATGTTCCTGCTTGACTTTTTGCGGTAGTGGGACCCACAGTGTATGAGGTGCCCACTTCCTTGTACCCTCCCTAGCACCAAATGTTGCCAGCCTTTTACGTGCTTGCCACTGTGAGGGGTGAAAACGGGCATCCTGGGGTGTTTGATGAGCATTTCAAAGACATCTACTGGGCTGGCCGCCTTTTTATAGAGAGTGTTTGACTGTTTGCATTTTCCTCTTAGTAAATTACCTGTTCACAGTCTTTAACCCGTCCCCCTGCCACCCTCTCCCCTGTGCCTTATTTAAACTAAGTGTCTGTTTTCACGAGGAAAAAAATCTCATGCATTAAGCCAACTTGTCATGTAAAGGGAAAAGCATCAGCCAATAGCTAGCATGTAAAAGCACCGTCTACGTACCGGGTACCAAGCACGTTCCATGAGTTTGCTCGCTTCATCATCATGCCGTTCCTGTATGGTGGGCATAATTCCTATCCACATCTAAGGAAATGCAAGCATAGAGAGGCTTGGCCACTTCCCCAACATCACACAGCCAGGAAGCGGCAGGACTGGAAGACCGACACAGGCAGGTCTGGCCCCATCACCATCACTCCACCAGACTGTCTCTACGAAGCCTTCACAGCGGCCCTTCAGCCTTCCACTTTGGGGCTCTTATTATGAACTGGGCCCACACTGTAGGAAAACGATAAAAGGAAAGAGGACCAGTATTCTTTTCTCCCGTCTTTTTTTTTTTCTCTCCTTCTGCCTAAATAAATGCCTCCTGTGGCAATTTAAAACACACGAACAACACCCTCCTGGTGGCTGCTGCTGCTTCAGTTGTGGGCTCCTTGTTAGGTGGCACGAGCAGAGCCCTCGGGAGACGCGGCATCGCGCAGGCCCTTTTCGGTGGGGATTCTCCTTTGCTTTGTCTTGTTTTTAAGCCACAGCTCTGAGCGTGTTTGGCCCAGTTGCGAAGCTCTGATGTGTCTTTGCAGATGTTAAGGCAAATATTGGTTTATCGGTTGTAACTCTTGAAGTTGGAAAGCAGGAGAAAGTTGTTTTTTTTTTTTACGTGTGCGCGCAACATGTTTAAAGAGCACTTTCATGGGTTCCCCTGCCGTGTGCCTTGTGCCGGGCACTTTTCTTGCTCTCCCTCACCGATTCTTCACAAAACCCTGTGAAGGAGGTGAGGTTATTATTGCTCCCATCTTACAGAAAGGAAACTGAGGCTCCGAGAAGTTCAGAGACGGGCCCAGGTTGTCCTGGCCAGGGAGTGGGAAGCTGGGGCTGGACCAGGCCGCTGGGTTTCTGAAGCCAAAGTCCAGCTCCAGCCTCGGCCCTGGAAGAAGGCACTAGAAGGCACTGCCGGGAAGATTTCAAAATATTTAAACGTTTTCATTGCGGTGAGCGAGTTTCTGCTTGAAAGGGCTCGTGTACAAAAGCACAACAGACACAAAGCAAAACCACAGCAGCCCCGTCCATCTGGGGGGAGTCAAGTCATTGTTTACAGGCCCGTGTGGGTAGACAGTGTCCCTGCCCTGCTTCCTGACTCGGGGACCGGAGTGTCCCGTAAACAGACTTCAGACACTGCTTCCAACCAGCAGCTTGACGGGGGAGCTCAGACCTGAAAAAGGAAGCTGAGGAGACTGGGTTTAACAGATGAGGAAACTGAGGCCCAGCCTGGGGAGAATCTTTCCTGACATCACGCTGATCTGTTCGAAATCCCAGAGGAGAAGGACTCAGCTGGCCAGCGGCCGTGGCAGAATCACGGCTCCCGGGGAGACGTCCACGTCTTATTCCCAGGACCTGTGAACATGTTGCCTCACACGGTACGAGCGACTTCGCAGATGTGATTAAGGATCTTGGGACGGGGAGGTTATGTTAGGGTGTCTGAGTGGGCCCAGTGTGATCACGAAGCCTTTTCTAAGAGGGAAGCCAGAAGGTCAGAGTCAGGAGGGAGATTGGAAGATGCTACGCTGCATTGAAGATGGTGGAAGCGACCACGAGCTGACGGATGCAGGCGGCCTTTTAAAGGCTGAGAAGGCAAAGGAATAGAGTCTCCCCGCAGCTTCCAGAAGGAAGGCTGCTCTGCTGACACCTCAATATTAGCCTGCTGGACCAGGGTAGGACTTCTAACCCACGTCCCCGTAAGATGATAAACTTGTGTTGTCTCGAGCCACTGAGTTTGTGGAAATTTGTTGCAGTGGCCCCAGGAAACCAGTACGGCAGCCCTCCTCATTCACCCCTGCAGACAGACATATCGCTTTCAGATCATAAAGATATGATTCTGATATAATTTCCTGCCCCAAGTGTTGCCCCGAAACCTCCCGCATAATGTTCCTCACTGTTCAATTTACCTTTTTAATAGAAAGATACCAGAAATTTTGTTTTTCATTTTGTTTACATAACTTTTCATTTTAGAATAGATTTGGATTCACAGGCAAAGTGCAAAGAGGTACAGACAGTTCCCGTGTGCCCTACACACAGTGTCCTCTTAGTAACATCTGCCATCGGTGTGGTACATTTGTCACAGGCACGGACCACTATCCATACCTTGTTAGTAACTGACGTCCACACTTTATTGGGATTTCCCTTCTTTCTCACTAATGTCCTCTTTCTGGCCCAGGATCCCCACAAGGACGCCACGTGACATCTAGTTGTCCTGTCCCCTTGTGCTCCTCTTGGCTGTGACCGTCTCTCATATTTACCTTGTGTTTGATGACATTGACAGTTTCGCGAAGTCCTGGTCATGCATTTTGTAGAATGCACCTCAGTTGGGACATTCTTCATTTTTAACCAACATCTCTTTAAAGGAAGATACTGTCACAAAAGTTACTGATGTGGGTGGGAGAAATCATCGATTTAAAAATTCAAATTTCTTTCCTTGCCCAGCGACCAGCGGGCACATTCTTTCTGGACCTTTCTCTTCACGTGGAGAAAACGACGTCACAGTGTCTGGTCTAACTTTCTACACACAGAGGTCTTCGTTTTCCAGTTGGACTCTAACTTCAGGGCACCCGGCACATCCCCCTGCACGGCTCAGGGCTGACCCTCGATGACCAGCACCCCAGGCAGTGCTGTAAGCCTCATTCCTCACAACAACTCCGTGAGGGACGTGCCATCAGACCCATGTCACATGTGAAAGTTACAGGTTAACTCCTTCGTCCACGTCCAATGGCTGGTTGGTGGCAGGGCCAGGAGTCCCTACAGACAGTCTGACACCATATTCTTCATACCCTAAATCAACTCCGCGAATGGAGACAGTGGGGCTGGAGCTGTAAACAGGGAGAGCCGCAGGCAAACCCAGGCTGGTTACGAGGGTTTGCTCCCTCGTTCGGACACTTTTATCCAGTGTCTAATCTGCTCTCACGGAGGGCAGACCCGTGTAAGCGAGAGGTCACTGGCCCCACAAGCAGCCCCTGAGAGGACAGCAGGTGCCCGCCACAGAGCGGGGCCATCTAAGCTAGAGAGAGAAGGGCGGGCAGGAGAGCCGAGAGGATGCGTGGGGGGTACTCTAGAAGGGTAGACAGTGACTGCTCTAAATCTGTGGTTCTGTCCGCAGGCGATTTCGCCGGCCAGGGGACCTTTGGGAAGGTTTGGGGAGGTTTTTGGTTGTCATGACTGGGTGGGAACAGGAGGGGGCTGCCACTGGCAGCTCGTGGGCAGAGGCCAGGGATGCTGCTAAACCTCCTACAATGCACGGGATGGCCCCCACCCAGAGAATTCTCTAGCCCCAAATGTCAGTGTACTGTGGTTCAAAGCCCTGTTCTGGAGGCTTCCCTGTCTGTAGGGTCTCATGTATCCACACTGTTGCCATGGCCTCGTGGGGGGCAGAGTGACCTTCCTACCATTGGCCTTGGGCTTGGCCATGTGACTTGCCCAGTGGACAACTTCAAGTTTTTATTTCTGAAAGGTCCAGAGTAAGATACTTTTCCCCAAGACCATTCAATAGAGGAGAGAGTGGGTGACACAGAGTAACCCCCGCCGACCTCCTGAAACCTGGCTCCCAAGCTGTCACCGTGGGAAATTCCCAGGCTGCAGTGGGGGCTCCCAGGAACACGACCCAGCAGGCTATGTCAGAGCTCACGTGACAGAAAGGCTCATAGACCGAGTCACGGTGCCTTTGTTGCATGGTTTCCTGAGTTAATCTAAAATGTACTGCAAAAAACGGGGGGAATGAGGGGGAGTGGGGAACACTGCAGGTGGAAGCGAGGCGGGAGAAGGACCCCTCTGACCCATGTTGGCAGCATTCACGTCTCTCTCTGCTCCTGACACCATCTCCTTCCTGCTGGCCATGTGGGTGGAGGGACTGGAGCTGAGGGGAGCAAGGGGCTCAGCACCCAGGAGAGGCCTGCAGCGACACGCCCTTGGCCGTGGACCACGCGGGAGAAGCACGTCTGCCCGCAGCTGTGACTCACCCATTGCCGCTGAGCAGCCGCGGACTTGCCCTGCGTGTCTTGGGGCTGGAGTTCAGCGATGACCACCTGTTGATCTCACGGTGACGTGGTCAGTGCCTCTGAGGTTTGCATGGACCGTCCATCCACAGATAACACTCCCGCCCGCCCACCTTTATTTCTAGGCCTGGCACATCCTTGTTCCATGTTTTAGTCTCTGTGTGGAGCAGGCCTCCCAGCTTAGCAACTTACTCACTGTCTACACTGAACACGCCTTATGAGTCTCTTCCACCCATTTGTTTATATTGCTCAGTACCAGCACTGAACATTCCTGAACAACACAGCAAACCCACATCACAATAATCAGCAGCATCAAGCAAGGCAGGTGGCGGCTGGCTTTTTAACAGAGTCCAAAAAAGTAAAAACGGTGATCAGAGGTCATCTCTGTCTGGGAGTCTTACATTCTTCTTTCCCTTTTCTGTGTTGTTTCCTTTTCCTCTGGTGAGAATTAATAATCAGACAACATTTTACTGAAATAGAATATTAATAATAAACAGAATATGAAGAAAGTAGAGAAAGCTACTTCCAGGGTGTCACGTTAGTGGGGAAAACTGCCACCTGGTTCTGGAACGTTCCCCACGGGTAGACTGACCAGCGCTAACCTTGGTGTGGATTAGAGACTGGGGCTGGCATTCTCAGGTCAACTGAGCACAGAATAACCAGGGCTTTAGAAGGTTCCTTGACAACTCTCAGGTCCGGGAGTCCTCAGTTCAAGTCTCTGTGCAGGAGGGTTAGCCGGAATGCAGCTCACAGGCGTGCAAACCACACTCAACCAACCAACAACCCACAGACACACGGCGCTTCAGCCCACTCACTCATCTAGTGCCCTGGAGAGAAGGAACGCGACAGGAAAGTCACAGCTATTTTATCAGCTGAGAGATGACAGCACGAAACACTGTCAGAATCTGCCCTGAGATCTCTCAAGACACCTCCTTTTAGGAGTGTGAGGAGGGCACGGGGAGAAAAAGCCTGGTCTACGAAGCGAGTCAGACAAAGCAGAAAACACAGACAAATGCTATTTTTTTTACATTTCAAAACGAAATTGCTTGATACTTCCTCTGATTACATCCAGGCAGACGCATCATTTTACTCAGAAGTACGTTGACTTTCCCCAGGCTGTTTTCAGGATACAACTTTTCTTCCTTTCAAACACGGCAAAATGATCTGGAACGCCTCCGTGGGAATAAAGTGCACGTGTGCGGTCTCTGTCTGCGCCGTCCTTCTTCGCGGCTCTGTAGTATGCCCCTGAACAGACAGCTCATGACTCAGCCAGCTGGTTCCCTACTGACGGGCATCATCTTCCCACAGATTCCTCAAAAGATGTTCCCTGAAAACAGAGGCCAGCAAACTTCTTCCGTAAAGGACCAGAGACTAACATCTGTGTGGGCTACACGGTCTCTGTCACAGCTCCTCCGCTCTGCCAACAATTCATGTAAACAAAGAGGCGTGGCTGTGTGCCAATAAAGCTTTATCTTTGGACACTAAAATGTGAATTTCATATAATTCTCACGTGTCATGAATGATTACTCTTCTATTCACTTTTTTCCTAATCATGTAAAAATACAAAGACCGCTCCCAGCTTGTGGGCGGCACAAAAACAGGCTGCGGGCTGCAGTGTGCGAAGCCCTGCTCTGAGGACAGTGGCCGGGGCCAGCAAGTGTGCTTCTCCGTTTGGATGGCTACTACAAAACCTCCCTCGAAAAAAAACCGATATGTTTTGTTTAAGGCCATATCAGTTTTTACTCCCACAAACTAAGAGAGTGACTCCTTTCTTTAGATTCTCACCAACTTGGGGCATTACTCACAAAGGTGCCAAGTAATAAAAGTCGTATTTCAACCGGCTTCTGTGAAACGCTGGGTTCCAGGTGACCCCAAACGCTATAGGAAGCCTTTCAACCATAGTAACAAATCCTTAGAACCTACTAAGGGCCCACGATCAGGGGACGGCTGCTCCTACCCAGTGTTCTAGCCAGACCCCAGGAATGGGGCATCTCCTTCCTGCAGAAAATGACACAGAAACTTTTCCTCAGGTGATCTGGGTAGAGAAAGTGGAGCTGCAGCGACTGGGAGGGCAGCTCTGGCTCTCTTGAGTTTTAGAAAGTGCCCCAAGGCTGCCTCCTCAAACCAAGCACTTTTTGAAAAGGAAATTCAGCAAATGGCACAGCCGCTGTGAGGTGCTGGGGCCGGACTCCCAGCCCGTGGGTCTCCTGCCACCTACTTTTATCCTTGACATCCCGGAGACGGCAAACCCAGAAGACATTTGTCTCATTCACTCTTCCTTTCTTGGAGTTCAGCAGAGTCCCTGGTAGATGGGAGAAGCTCAAGAAACGTTTGTTGAATGAATGAAGGAAAGAATGAGTGACCCACACTGAAATCCCCTTCCAGGGGCGCTGGCTAGCTGTCGACCCCAGGACAGGAAGATGACGGTATGAAGAATCCTCAAATGGAAAAACTAACTCTCAGATGATTGGGAAATGTCTGTTTTATTTTTCACTCACTCTGTGTCTATTTTGGGAAGAGTTTTTCGAAGCAATCTCCCTAACGTGTCTGGACTTTTCTTGAGAACTCCAAAAGAGGGCCAATGGGTACATTAAAAATTAGGAGGCGAAGACATTTCAGCAAATTCTGTAATTTCTGCCCCGGTTCGTGTTTGCGTTTTGGGCCTTCAGAGCTGGCTGCATCACTGGAATAATAACCCTGATTGTCCTGAATGCAAAAGGGATGTGTCTCGGGGAGAAACAAGGCTGGCGTTTCTTTTTCTTTCTTCTCTTCTTTCTATTTTTAACTTCTATTTATAGCTACTCCAAGGATGGAGGGAATTTCAGGAAGGGGAGAAATCGGGCTTCAAATAATGTGTTGATTCTCTCAGCTCTTTCCAGCATCACTGTGATGGAGGCGGTTGCAGGGGGCGACTCCGTGCGCCCGCCGCTCTCTGAGAACAGCTCATTCCTCGCCTGCTGGTCTTCAGAAAGCAAACCAACCTCCCATGGCCTTTAAGGAGCATCATCTCGTCACCATCTGAGCATTAGACAGCGGATATAGGATGGATTCATTTTCCTACCCAAGTAAGAGAAGTCAGACTCTTACCCACTGGTGTTTCGGGACGAAGAGGCCCCTCCTGATCACAGGGCTGCCCTTCCTTTTCCACGAGGAGTCTAACAACAGAGAGGCTGATGGTCTGTTGCAGGACTCAGCAAACTACGGCCGTGGGCCACGTGGGGCACCCCACCTGTTTTTGTACAGCCTGAAAGCTAAGAATGGTTTTCACATTTTTTAAATGGCTGAAAAAAATCAGAGGAGGAAGAATACTTGGGGATAAAATTATATAAAATTCAAATTTCAGCGTCCGTATGCAGTCAATCCTCATTAATTGTGGGTTCCATATTTGCACTTTGCCTACTCGCTGAAATTTATTGGGAACCCACAAATTGATACTTCCGGTGCTTTAGCGGTCCTTCTCAGACACAGGCAGCGTGGCAGAAATGTGAGCGGCCCACCCGCGGCTGAGCAGGGCAACGCTCTGCTGCCCTGTCCGTGCTGGGAACAAACGTCCTCTTCACGGCCTGCCCAGTGCCACTTTCCCCCGTTTGGATGCTTTTGGTTGGAGATTTTGGTGCATGAAACGGGCCCCAGCACAGGGCTGAGGGGGGGCCTGGGGTTCCCGAGGGCGGGGAGGCTGCGAGGCGCAGGCGCAGGACCACCACGTTAGACCCGCTTTGTTCAGCCTCGAGGTCAACGTCGGCGATTCCTCAGCGTGTATTACATAAGGTGTCTCTAAACCGGAACACACTTAAACGGGGTCGTGCACTGAGGTTGACAAGCTGCTGTGACCCGAGCCCACGGGCACCTGGCCCTGTGCTTCCCCCCGAAGGTTCAGGATCCGCAACGCGGCGTTTGCGCATCTTCATGACGAGCAGGAACTGCTGGGCGAGCTGTGACTGCAAACCGCCACGCTGTTTGTGCTCGCGGGGTCCATGTTGAAGACCGCGGCTGCGACCCAGGCGGCTCCGCCCACAAGGTCCAAAATACTTTGTCTCCGGCCCTTCACAGAAGAAGCTTCCACCCCTGAACTAACACACAGAGAACCAACCTGGGTGCGAAGGGGAGAGGAGCAAACATCTCACTCCAATGAAATGGGACCTAGAATACCAGTTTTATTCAGCCACACGCTAGTTCTCTCATTGCCAGACAAGTGAGAGGGGAGACTGTTCACAGGCCAAAAGGTGCTTGTTGGTTTTTTCACTTCTTTGAAACCACATCTGGGGAGCAGAACTACTGACTTTTGGGCCAGCCCAGGGGTGTAGTGGTTAAGTTCACGCACTCTGCTTCAGGATCCTGGGGTTTGCAGGTTTGGACCCTGGGCATGGACCTACACACTGCTCATCAAACCATGCTGTGGTGGCATCCCACATACAAAACAGAGGAGGATGGGCACAAATGTCAGCTCAGGGCCAATCTTCCTCACCAAAAAACAAAACAAATCAAAACAAAATAAAACTACTGACTTTTGACTAATTTTGTCAACCCAACTCAACTTTTCAACAAAATCACTTCTTTCTCAGATGATTTCACACACGCCATGTGAAGCTGAGACTGTGTAGTTTTGTCTGTGGCAGGGCAGGGGGAGGAGATGCTAAAGCACCTTCTTTAAACGCAGGTGTCTGTGGGATCAAATCCCAGCTCCATCACCTCCTAGCTGTGCAACCTTGAAAAAATTACTTCCCCTCTCTGAGCCTCAGCTTCCTCACCCAAGCAATGGGGATATTAACCGTACTTTTATTATTTGCTAATTACTAAGTGTGCCTATTTGACAGAAACTCAAGAAATGGGTCTTGCTTATCAGGATCATCATTATAAAGCCTCTGATCTGGTATCTGGACTATACAAAATGCTTAAAATGGAAACTCTACCTTTTTAAAATAGAATCTTATTAGGCGGTTTATTAGGATCTTAGAACAGTGGCAAGCGCGTAGTCAGTGCTCAGTACTGTTGCTAGGTGAATGTCTTTAAGTAAATGAAGGGAAAGCTCTGCAGATTTGTTTGCATTTTCTGCACCGGCCTCAATCGCAGGAACACGGAGGTTTTGTTCCAGGTCAGAACTGCTCCCAAGGCCCAAACTATGACTTTGGAAGGTTTTGGGGTGCCACTTCTTAGCTGAAGAGGGACCTACTCTGCATCTGTCAGAGAGAGGCCTGAGCTCCCGCAGAGGGACCACCTGTGAAAACCTGCACAGCCCTGAGAACAAGGGCCTCTCTAAATTCTGCACCCCGACTCCTGGCGCGCCTCCCCGAGTCCCTGCTGGAGGGTCTGGGGCGCAGCCGGGAGGCCAGGGTGGCACGGACATGGTGAGGGAGGCCACCGCCGTGTGGGTGGGCGGGACACCACAGCCAAGGTCGCCAAATTAGCTTACATTATAGTTGGGAAACTGGCAATAAATAAGTAAAATTTAAAATATACTTTTGGATAGTGCTGTGAAGGAAAGGGGTGGTTTCTCATAAATATGTACACCGTGGACCCTTGTCTTGTGTCGCTAAGATGCTGTCAGCATCTGTCTGGGTCAGACCTGAGAAAACCCTAGGTTTTGCTATCTGACAGACCTGGGTTTGAATTCCAGCTCCAAGTGACCTTGGGCCAATGAATCCTGAGTCTCTTAGCTCCTCCCTCATCCGCAAAACAGAAACAGTGACTGATATTAAGGTGGTTGTGAGAATTGACACAATGGAACATATAGAATTTCCTCAATGTTTTACTATTTTTCACTTCAGGCAGGTCAAGCTGGAACCCTTGATGAGGTCAGACAGAACTGTAACCTTGTTCCATATGTTCTTTTTAAGTGTTTGCTCAAGAGGGGGTATATGGGAATTGGGAGTTACCTGGAGAACTGTTGAAAAGGAAAAAAGAATTCCCTGGGAGCAGCGGTTCCTCCCTGCCGCTTGATAATCCACTGGGATCATTCTTCCCTCTAAGTACACCTTCAGTGGAGAAACGTTCTTGGTCGGTTGCCATCACTCAGGATTTAATGCAGTCTTATAAAAATCACGTTACCCTTTATAACCCAGTAATCTCCAAAATTGGGCATAGAAATATTAGAAGTTCTATTTAAATTTATTTTTCATATAATTGCTTTTTAATATCTATTTTTGTGGCCTGGGTTTTATTCCAAGGCTGGTGAGGAGCCATTTAAGATGTTTGAACGGGGGAGTGACAAGATCCCATTTCCACTTTAAAAGGGTAACTATAGTTTAAATCTAAAAAGGATCGCAAGGATCACAGGAAACCGAAGTTACCGCCTCAAGGACACACAGCTCTGCTCTCCTTGTTTCTCAAGCCCAGGGCCCTAAACCATCAGGTGACACAGCCTGTCCCCAGTGACGCCTACCATCTCCAGAGGGCTGTTTGTCCCTCACTGAGCCCAAGGCTCTGCTCATGTCACGTGGGCGAGGACGACTCCGGAGAGGCACAGGTGTTCCCATCTACAGATGAGGAAACCCAGGCTCTGCGAGTTTAGGCCACTTTCTCAGGGTCACACCCTAGGAAGCAGCCAGAGGCCATGCCTCAAATCCTCAGGCCCAGTGTCCACCCTCCACGTCCACAGTGCAGTTGCCGTGGGCCCCATCATCGTAATTCCATGTGCTTCCGTGATTACTAATACAAACACACACCTTTGGGGGTAAAATACATCTCATTGAGAATATTATTTAGCCTTTTGACTAACGTGTGTGTGCCCCCCCGCCCCCATTTCTCTTTTTATGGAGCAGCACTTAATTTCCCTGTGATCCAGACACACAGATGAAAGAATTACAAGGAACCAGGGTTTATATTCCCGCATCTAATGGGAATCCCAAATTAAATATGGGAGACTCAGTTAAATGAATTTCAGACAGACAGTGAATACATTTTTTTTTAGTATAAATCTGTCACAAACATTGCCTAGGACATACTTATACTAAAAAATTATTTATTGTTTATCTGAGATTCAAATTAAGCTGGCCGTCCTGTATTTTTATTTGATAAATCTGATTATCTTAATTCTGGTAACATGAGAACATCTTCTCCATATTTGTTCTTCTCCCCAGAAAGAAATTCCAAAAAATAATTAGCGAGAACTGTTTTTCTCTTTTAGACTAAACTGGCTTTTAGCTGGGTTTCCTGAGGGCAGGTCAGCACCTCCTTGCTCACCACCCCACCCCCACCTTTTTGTCTCCATCCTTCAACCAGAGAAATTAGAGCTTCAGTAAATACTGTAAAAATCCGGGTATAAATACCTTTCTGAATAATGGGCAATCAAAACAAATAAATCCAGCCCCATGTAGTTGGTTTTTCTTTCTGTTTACTGCATCTTCTACTTCAGTGAAGGCCGTAATGATACACTGGCTATTCTTGTCATTGTTGCTGTTTGATGCGTGATGCGCTCCTTATAAATAGCATTAAGAAACATTCCTTGTCTGTCATGAGCGCCCGGAGGCACAAGCAACCTTGCTCAGCCCTCCAAAGTAATTAAGGACAATCAACCAAAAATGCAAGGGGTCTGGGGGACCCAGATTCCAAACTCCACCTACTTGCAGCCGGAGCCAAACGTACTGCAAAGCCGAGCCATTCACGTTTAACTCTTTGATGCACACTTTGCGCTGCTCCATCCAGCAGAGCGGGCTGAAGATGGAAACACCTGAGAACTCCAGCAAAAAACAAATGGATGGTTCCCTTTTAGGAGACAGAAAAAAAAGCAAACAACCCAGCCCTGAACGCCAGCACCCTTGCTCCCGCCTTTCGCTGTTTGCGGATTATTTCTTTCTAGCTCCTTAAAAAGACTTACAGGCAACAATGAAGAGAAGATGAAAATAATAACAACGTAAACATTTTCTTAAACCGACAGGCACAGTGTTTTTCTGAAACAGCAGCCGGTGAAATCAGATCAGGTACCGTTGCAGCAGAAGCTTAACACTTTCAAATATTTTTTTCACATCACTTTTGCACAAAAGTATTTACAAATTTCCAAATAGAGAAGAATGTTCTACCTTTGTGTCACTATCTAAAACCAAGGCTGAAGATCATTTTCTTTGGGGTAAAAAGAGCGGGTCTGGAGAAGGAAACTGTGTGAGAATCATGTTTTCCAGAAAACGCTGCTGGTAGGGCAGGCGCATAAAATTGGGCAGAGGGCAACTCGGAAAAGCCAGCTCAAAGGGTTCCGAATCCCCTCCGGGCCTGCGTGTGGGGAGGGCTATAGGAGCAGAAGGCTGCTGGTCTTCTGAGCAGGGCAAAGAGCTGAAGTGCCCACCCTCCCTCAGTCGTGCCCGAAATCACAGCGAGACGGTGCTTCACGCCAGACTCTTACAGAGGGCTTCACCGCTGCTGTGTAAAGACGGGGAATTCAGGGACGGTCCTCTGCAGGCAAGTGTCCTGCCCCACAATCTGTGCAAAAGGAACATGCGATTTTGTCCATTTCCAAAGCAATCTGCCCAGTTTACTGGTTGAGTGAGTGGGGCTGGAGAGGGGTTGGGGGTCTCCAGGGAGCCTCGGATGAAGACTCCTGTGGCGTCTGGGGATGAGGACAGCTAGCTATCCTCTGCGGTCAGATATGCCTAAGCCGCTGCGTTATTCCAGGTGCCAAGGTCCTCTCCTAGGTTTCACCTCCCAACACAGCCTGGTGACATGCCTGCCACTGGGGTCCCAGGGAGCCCTCAGCCCGCCAGCAGAGTGACTGTTGGCGGCAGGGTGACGCCAGCCAGAGGGAGAGCCACACCCCAAGCAAGGGCGCAGACCCTCCCCCATTCATGCAGAGTAAACACAGCCCGCAGGCCGCTTCTTCTTCCTCCTCAGGGGAGAGAAATTCCATGGGGCCCAGATTCCCTGGAATTTTTACCTCCTGGCTCAGTGGGGGCTTGGAGCCCATCACTGCCTCCTCCCTTTGAAACTGGGTTCTAAACCAAAGTCCTGGAAGGCTGCTGAGAAATCAAAAAAGTCATTCAGACATTTTCATAGATCTGACGGACAGAAAAACGTTGGCTAGGCGTCAAGCGCGCAGTCCCAGGAAACAGACCCTCTCAGCCAGGCCTGATTTTGGGGGACTGCAAATTGAAGGATTTCTTTGAAGGGCAATTTGGTAATAGCTGTTGAGCATTTGAATACACAAACTTCTAGCCCAGCGTTTCCACTGCTCAGAACTTCACAACAGATGCAGTTTACCTCTGTGAGAAGAATTCTGTTGTAGCAACAGAAGACTGAGCCTAATCTAAGTGCCCATTAGAAGGGGATTGGTTAAACCATGGTTCGTCCACACCAAGTAATACTGACCCAGATACTGTAAGAGGGAAGACCAAACTGCAGAGCAAAGTGTATCGTTTGTTAACTTCCCATGGAAAGGAGGGAGGTGCTTACATAGAGCTGTGTGTGTGGATGCAAAAAATATCAATGGAAGGAGATGCAAGAAAATGGCAGAAGTGTTTGCCTTCTGGGAGAGAAATCCAGAAAGGAGGTGGCGGTGGTGGGGAAATGAGATGGGGAGAAACTTTTCACTGTTTGTATTTGGGGGTCGGGGGGGCGGGGGAAATGTTTACTATGCGTATATATTGTTTCATTAAAATTGAAATGAATTTTGAAACGATCACGTACCACGTAATTCCACTTTTGTTTTCTGCCCGATGATGAATTTATTCTGCAGACTGGCCACAGCTCGGACATCACCACGTGGAGGCCAGCACCATCCACAGAGGGGCTGCATTTTATTAGGCTTGACAATTCCATCGCATCAGTTGCGCAGTGTCATTCGCTGTCGTTTGCTGGGCCAAGTACTGTTTCTAAGACTGGTTTGGGGACCTCAGGGGAACCTGGTGCTCAGGTCAACTGTGAAAGGATTGTGACTTCAGCGAAGGCATCAAGGACGAATCATTTCTAATTGTTGGCTGTGAAAAAAGAACTTCACTGAGTGAAGGAAAGAGTGGAGAAGATAAGAGACACCCCTTTCCCTGGAGTGACCCCCACACTTTCTGCCAAGAAAAAAGGAAGTTTCTAGGTTGGAAAGGATGAGAGAGTTTAAACGTTTGCTGCAAGGTGAGGACTGGAATGGCCAGGCACACTTTTATGCATACTCACAATGACAAAGGCTGCATTATTGCTGGAATGGATTCCAGTTCTAAATGGAGAATATATAGGAGAAATGGCAGCCTTTGCCCTGGAAATAGTAATTATTCATCTTAAGGAAATAATTGGAAGAGTGTATAAAAATAGAATGTACAAATATATTCACAACAATATTGTTTTAAAGAGAAAAAAATGGAAACAACGTGACTGTCCATTAGCGGTGGGGGGGGGGGATTGCTTGAGCAAATAAGGGCGAGTCTCTGCTGCTGGCATAGGCAGCCCTTTGATGGGAGAACATACATCAATATAGTGGGGGAGGTTAAAGCAGGTTGTAAATATCGTGCATCCTGTCATTCCTCTAATATAAAAGCAGGGCTATGTTTGTGACACACGATATGTGATGTATTGCATATAATCTTGTAGAGAGAACACACACACACAGGTCTGGAATGACAATCTAACGGCTATCACTTTCTTCTTACCGGTACTCTTGCTATGGTTTAAGTTTTCTAGAAACAGAGTCATTTTTTTTTTAACTGCAAGAGAAAAGAGGAAAAAGAAACACTCCAGGCCGCTGGAATTGCTCTCCTGGGGGGGGGGGGGGGGGCCCTGGTGGGAGGAGGGCGAGAAAGACCACTACTTTTACTTTTTTTGTATTCAATTCCATATTCGTTATCAGTTCATTCATTCCACCAATATTCACTGAGTGTCTATTATGTGCTTGAAAGACCCAGATTAAGCTCTGTGTAAATCCGGGAGTGAAAAGATCAGGATTCCCACGTCTGCAGAATCATTCACAATGAACGCGTTTAGTCCTGACGGTAGCAGGATGGCGCTAGGTTGAACCACATGAAATTGCCGGCTTCGTGGGTCGAAAGGGGTCGGATATCGGCAAAGTCATGTGGTTCAACATAATCCATTGAACATTCTTTTGAAATATCAAATATCCAGTTCTTTTTTCCTCTTCCCCCTCCTCCACAATCTCTGAGGTGGGGCGCTTTGCTGGTGCTCTTGGCAGGAGCCAAGTCTGCTTACGGGGAAACGCACAAGTGCCGGGAGAGGAGCCAAGCGCTGGGCTCTGGGACCTGCGGGATGTACTATTCTTGCAATTAAGACAGAGCAGTTTTGGGGGGGAAAAAGGAAAACCACCCTTCCCCCGGCGACCGTAGGAGGTTCGCAGCTGCCAATCATACACCGGCGCGGGTCCGAGCCCGTCTGCGTAGACGCGCCCGGGCGCAGGGCGGGGGTGCGCGGAGCGGCCACGCGCGGTCCATCTGCCCGGCGAGGGCCCCCCTCCCGCCAGCCCCTGACCCCCAATCTGTCACTCTCGCGGCTGAAAGGCGGCCGCGGAAAAGGGCGCCTCCCGCTCCGCCTATTCAGAGCGTGAATGCAAAGTGGTCCAAGTTGACCCGCCGCCAGTCTCGGTGGCTCCAAGTCGGCGAGGCACCCTACAGTTTACACAGCCCGGCCTCAATGCAGCCTCCAGGCGCCCCATTCAGGCGGGCCTGCATGCAAAAGAGCCGGCCATTAGATCATCGTAATTATCCCATTGACATCGCCCAGGGCCCCCGTGGGGGACGGGAACCCATCAAACGCGTCTCTAATGAGGCGCTCCGGGCCCTTTGTGCGCGCCGCGCCCCCCTCGCCCGCCGCCGCTCCGGCCGCAGACAGGCGGTCCCCTTTCAGGCGCATTCACTCCCCCTGACCCCCGACCCCCAGGGTTATGACATCAGCAGCCCTGATTTGTGATCATTTTTATTGGCACACACTCAACGCTTGTTTCCTGTGTTCAAGTCCGGCCCCCCCCCCCCCCCCCTCCCCTTTTTAGGCTGAACTTATTGGAATCTAATAGGCATATGCCCGACACCACAAAGTGAGGCGGCCGCGTTCTCACAGAGGACCCTGGCCATTATGCCAGCGACGACAAGGAGGGCCTCATTATCTAGGTGCACGGAGCGCTAATCGCCGCCTCCCGAACAATCCCCAGCAGATGTCCGCGACTTTATGAGTTTTAATTAAAATGTTCTACTTATCCTTATCAATGCACTTTTTCCCTAAAATTAAAAAGATGTTACTTCCTCGTCGTGTTTTGCAAATTACGCCTTCATAAGGGTGATTAAGAGACGCTTATCTGGAGCGAATCAGCTTTTTCCTCTTTCCACTTAACGTGCTGCTGCTAAATTTTTTTTTTTTAAAGAATTAATTAAACTCGAGGTTTAAAAAGATTCTGTTTTCTTATGTCACAACAACTCCATATAGTAGGGGAACTGTGTACGTTTCTTCTTTCTGATGCAAAAGATGGCAATTTACACGAATTCCTTAATTCCAAACGTGGTTTGACAGAAAAACTCAACTTGGCGTTTTCGGTTCCACATTTCCTTCCACAGTATTTTCAGTCGGTGTTTCTTTCTAAACTGTTTGACTCAGTGAAGGACGTGATTGTTGCT
Source organism: Equus quagga (assembly GCF_021613505.1). Classification (NCBI taxonomy): domain Eukaryota; kingdom Metazoa; phylum Chordata; class Mammalia; order Perissodactyla; family Equidae; genus Equus; species Equus quagga. The sequence continues at coordinate 105,515,131 of NC_060278.1, read as the reverse complement.
TCGTGACTCCGAGTTTATGAAAGACCCACTTTAAAGAGAGCCATTCGGGGTTTTTAAAGTATAAACTTGATACTGCCCTCGAAACTTCTTCAGCACATATGGTTTTTAATGTAATTTTGTTTAACCGCAGCCATAACTTAATTTGCCATAAAACTAAATGAAAGGACATTACAAACGAGCTTTTGACTTGAGTGTCAGTTAAAAGAACCATTTGCGGAGAGGCCAGCATCATTTCATTGCAAGGAGCACACCGTAATTCGAAAGAGAAAAGAATTTCTTTTTTAAAGGTAACGAGTCATCTCGATCGCAAAGCCTTAGCCTTCACATGAAATGACACGGAGATGCCAGGGGCATCGCCCTCGCGTTAAAACACTCTTGGCCCTGAGGGGGAAATTCCTTCATTTTCAGGAAGCCTCACTCAGGATAATATAAGGTGCATTCTAAAAAGGGCAGTCAAGGGTAACAGTTTTCAATTGTTAAAAATCACCAGCACTGATTGCCGGAAGTAAAAAGTGAGGGAAGTGATATTTCATTACATCCAAGAAAATGGAGTTTCAAATCTCCAGCTCCAGATGCTTCTCCATTCACAAGACCTTCGGGTTCTGAGATGAAGAACAATTTTTTTTTTGAGCCGCATAAACTGTTTTACCTTCTATTTACGATTTAGTTTAAGTCCTGCAAATCTTTCCCAGTCGTCATCTTATTTGTGCAGCCTGGAGTTTTGCAATCTGCCATCCCACAAAGGTCCTCGAATACGACCTGCCTCTAAGTCTGTTTTCAAGCTGATTTTTCAGCTTAAATAATCACTCCTGGTTGTTCCAAAATTCTCTCTCCTGTGACCCGTCTCCATTTTACAGTCACTTGAAACAGGGGTGCAGAATGTCACCCCACCTCCCCATGTGAAAACGTCTCTCTCAGAGGTTGGGAGAACAGAAAACAGTGGCCACAGCACGATTTAATGAAATTGGATGGCTTTAACACACACACACACAGAGCACAGTTCTGCTTTCACCATCACAACTCACAGCAAATGATGAGTTTTCTTGTCCTCCAACACTCAACCTAAATCTTCATTAGCGGCAATTTAAAATTCTGAGTCCCGCTGGAGGAGCGAGCACTGGCAAGACACAAGGCTGGCTGTAGACTCTAGAATTCCGAACCTCTCATTCCACACCCAGGTTAGGAGAGTGATGGAATCTGACCATTAAAAACACCACTATTACTTCCCAAAACGCACCCACGGGGGACGCCCCCCACATTGCCCCCTGCCCTCTGGCAGATCCTCGTGGCCGTTCCCCAGGGAGGCTTGGCCCAGCACTTCAAGGAGATACCGTCACATCTCCTTTATCAGGGGCTCGGGGATTAAAGGCAGTTGAAATGGAAACCGTGTGTCTTGCCATGATTAGGTTTATACAAAATCCACAGGCATATTGGAGCTGTTAGAAACGCAACCTCAGAACCGTAAATATTTAGCCATCCAAATCCCTCAGCGGGGCCTTAGGAGAACAAGGTTTCGCTGTGGCCCCTGCAGCCCAGCGTGGTCCCTCTAGCAGCTCACCTGCTTGCTTGCGGGCAAAAGATGCTCAAGTCTCAGCCTAGAAGATGCTGTGAAAGAGCACTGTGCAACAGAAACATGACAGGAGCCACAAATAGGAGCCACATGTGCGATTTTAAATTTGCTAATGGCCACATGTAAAAAAGCCAAAAGAGCCAGGTGAAACTGATTTGAATAATATATTTCATTTAACCTAATATATCCAAAATATTATCATTTCAACATGTCACCCATATAAAAACGTATTAATGGGATATTTTACATTCTTTTTTTGGTACTGAGCCTTTGAAATCAGCGTGTGCCTTACACTCACAGCACATCTCAATTAGGACCAGCCGCATTTCACATGCTCCAGAACCACATGGGGCAAATGCCTGCCGGGGTGGACCACATGCACCCTGCGGGGCAGCAAGTGAGGGACGAGCATGGGAATGTCACTGCCGGAGTCTGCACCCCGGCTGCCACTTACCCGCTGAGACCCTGGCAAGCCACTTGGGCTTTCTGAGCCTCAGTTTCCTCGTCTGCTAAATGCGTCCGTGTGGATGTGACTGTGGGGAGAGGATGATGAGAGTGGTACCTGCCCCACAGAATCGGCATGAGGGTCAAAGCAGAGAATCCGCGTCAAGTCCTTAGAGTCGTGACCGGCGCTGTTCTCATTTAGTTCCCAATAAATTCTGCTGCAGATTCAACAAATATTTATGTGCCAGGCACTGTCCCGGATGTTAGGAACACAGCAGACAGCAAAGCAGATGCCGGCCCTCCCTTCACAGAGCTGAGATGCCAGACAATGAACAAGTAAACGATGACAAAATCACATAGCAAGTGTTGCTATGAGATGTGAAGACTTGTTCTTTCATATCGCTGGATGGGGGTAGGCCTCACAAAAGGGCGACATGGGGGAAAGACGTGAAGGAAGTGAGTTTGCTGGGCACCTGGTTATCAGAAGGAAAGGCATTCCAGGCAGAGGGAACAGCCAATGCAAAGGCCCTGAGTGAGGCAAGAACATGCTCCGTGTGTGGGAGAAGCAGCTGGGAGGCCAGCATGGCTGGAGCAGAGAGAGAGATGGAGAGAGGAGTATGGATGAGGTCAGGGAACCATCGATCGGGAGGCTGGATCCCACGCATGCTTGTTTGCCGTGGTAAGGATGCTGCGTGTAACTTGGTATGAAATGGGAATCATTGGAGGGCTCTGAGCACTGAAGTGGCTTGAACTGACCTGAGTTTGAAAAGACTCCCTCGGCTGCTCTGTGGGTGAGACGGTAGGAGGGCGGAAGACGCCGGGAGGTGCGCGTGGAGGCTCTCACAAGGATCCAGGAGGGAGGCAATGGTGGTCTGGGCGGGGTGTCGGCCACGAGGGATGCATAATGAAGACGGAGTCGATACGCTTTTCTGATGGAGCGGACGTGGGGTGGAAGTGAGAGAGCGCGTCAAGGAGGACGACAGGATGGAGGCTTGAGCAACTGGGTCACGGAGTCACCAGGTAGTCGAGCTGGAAGATGTGCCACGAGGTCACCACGTACCAGGGGCAGAGGCCCCGTGTTTTCCACGAGGGTTATGATCTCGGCAGCAAATGCCTGAGGCAGGCACCGGGATTGTACCCATTCTGCAGAAGAGACAACTGAGGCTCAGGGAGGGGGACCGCCCACCACACAGCTGACTCACTGAGTCAAATACGGGCTGCTGTTCTCTCCAGAGGTCTCGCCTCAACGCCCTCCTGTCTCCCCAGCGTCCTAGAGAGGTGAGGACAGCGGGCTCTCTCCTCTGCTTCTCTCTCCAGGAACCCTCCTGGGCAGATGGGCCGAGGGGGCTCCCGGGGAAGATTCATCCCTCCCCCTGGAGCCCTAAGGCCTCCAAGCTTGGGTCGTGACAGTCTTGTGTGAGAGATTCTGGAGCTGTTTGCTTGGTCCTCAAGGCGGATTCTCTGTCTCCCACAGGCGACGGAGGCCCCGTGGCTGTAGTTACCCTTTCGTACGCCACCACAGCATCTCCACAGTGAGCACCCAGCCTGCGGAGACCCGCCTGTAAAGGCCACTGAGGCAGGCTGAGTAATGGCCCCAGAGACATCCAGGTCCAAGTCCCTGGGGCTGTGGGTGTGACCTGACATGGCCAAAGGGACTTTGTCAAGGATCTTGAGATGGGGCGTGACCCTGGCTTCTCCTCACGGTCCTGTAGGGGAGGAAGACATTTCCTCTTCCCAAATGGGGGTTCGTCTGGCCGGAGAACAAATTAAATTCACATGAGACAGACTAGCAAGAGAAAATTAAACAAAGCTTTATGAGGAGCCATGGCCCAGGGCCTTTCTTCCCGAAGGAAGAAAGGGCACCGAAGAAGTGGGGTGCACATAGTGGTTATATACCACCAAACAGGGTGTTTCACATGTGATTGAAATGTCCCTCCCACAATAGTCACAAGATTGCCCTGTCAGCACAGTGCTTGATGGACACAGCAGGTAGTGGTCGGCTATCTCGGTGGGCGTAGCAGGAGGCAAGTCTATCGTCTGGAGCTGGGCGGTCACAGGTGAGCGCAGCAGCAATCGGTTCCTAGCCTAAGGAAAGATGCTTAATCCTTAAAGAAATGCCAACGTTGGGAGGGGGAGGGAAGTCAGTTACAGGAGGTTACCAGACAAGCACAATAAAATGCAGATTTTAAGTCCTTGCCTTTGGTATTAATTAAGAGTTTTTAGAGAGAAGGTCATCTCCTTTCTTCTTCCTGGTACAGAGAGGGAGGCACCTTTTACAGATAGAGATTTACCTTACAAATGTAAAGGTGTCCTAACCAAGGGCAAGTTCCATTCCTCAGAGCCTCCTTCCCTGTCCCAGTTTATCAAAAGCAATCGGCCTCAAACAATCCTGATGCCAAAGAGACATATCTTGGGGTGGCCAATTCCAGGTCCCCACAGTCCCTAAATGCAATTACAAATGTCCTTATTAGAGAAGGAGGGAGATTTGACCACACAGAAGAAAGCAGCGTGACACTGAAGCGAGATGCCCCGCTGCTGGCTCTGAAGATGGAGCAGGGACCGAGGCCCCAGGAACACAGCTCCAGAAGCCCGAGAGGCGAGGACGCGGATGCTCCCCAGGAGGCCCCAGCAGGAGCACGGCCCACACTGACTTCAGTCTCCTGAGACCTGCTTTGGACTTCGGACGCCCAGAAATGTGAGAGAATAAATTTCCATTGTTTTAAACCATCAAGGTTGAAGCTAATACCCTCCGCCCTTCCCATGACGGCTTCGTGGGAGAGTGTGCAGGATCCGAGATCAGGCTGCTAGACTCAGAGCCTGACCCCGCAGCTGACAGCTCCGTGACCCTGGGCAAGTGAAGGCATCTCTCTGAGCCAAGATTTCCTCATCTGCACACAGGGGACACGACTAGAGGGACCATCGAGGATCCAACAAGCGCCAGGCCCTCTCCCCAGACGTGCACGCCCACAGGCCTGCTCTCTGTGGTTCTAGGGGTCAGAGGAGACCTCGGAAGTTGAGATGGGCCTGACTTCACGCATCTTCTGGGGCTCCTGGCATGCTAAGAAATATGGTAACAAAGACTGTGGCATATTTTTAATGTTTGCATTTGAAAGGGATCAGAGCCCTCCCCCAAAGTCCACCTCTCTGGCTCTTTGATGATTTTGAGCTGAAGGCACTTGAGAAACAGCAGATGAAGGAAGGGCTCTCCGAGTGCCCTTCTGCCTGAAAGTGAGGTGTGGACTTCCTGAGAGGAAGGTGCCCGCCGTGCACCAGGAAGAGGAGAACGTCCTCGTCACCAAAAATGGACCATCAACGCCGAGATGAGTCTTCAAACAAACCCACTGCAATCCCCCTTGTCTCTCGTTAGTTTCCCAAGGTATTTCCTCATCACTTCCCCACAGTTTACTGCCCCTAGCCTAAAACCCTTGGCCTTTGTCTTGTCACATCTCCACAATTTATTATTCTTTGTTAAAATAGTATATAAGCTCTCAGGCCTATCCACTTCTTTGGGCCTTCACTGCTTATATAGGCAGGCCTGCATGTGCACATAAAAATATTAACATCGAATAAAATCTATATACTTTTCTCCTGTTAAGCTGTCTTTTGTCAGTTTAATTCTCAGGCCCCAGGGACAGAATCTAAGAGGGTAGAGGCAAAGTCCCTCCTCCCCTCTGCATTTAACAAAGCCGTTCTCTTAACACTCAGATTACGATGCTATATAACTGTGTTTCCTGTGAGATAATTGGGGAATCTATAAAAATAACCCTTTATGGTCCCCTCTGGGCAGAGTGGAGAGTGGTCTGGGCCACGAAGGGAGAGACCCTGTGGTTTGAAATCTTGTCTTCTTGCCAACCGTGTCCGGGTTCTCAGGCTGTGCGTGCAACATCATCGGAAGTGACATCCAACTTCAAATCCAAGGCCTTCAGAGAAGGCTCGGCCCTGGGCGGGTCCTCCTGGCTCGGCTGCCTGAGGCCGCACAGGACCACCGAGGCCCCAGAGCCCAGCCAGGCAGTCGTGTGCAGGCGTGTAATTGCCGCGCTGGCGGGCACTCAGGAAGTCTCAGTCATGAGCACGCGGGGGCCGTTTTTAATCCAAATTGGTTAAAGCTGCTATCGAGGAACGAGGGGAGGGAAGGCTGGGGGGGGGGTGGGGGGGGGGAGGCCCTCATCCACCATCTTTAAAACTGACAGGCGTAAAGTGGCAAAGTAAGTGCGCTCTGTTACAACGTGGCGCCGGTCAGAGGAGGTGGAAACAGGAAATGTTCTGTTGTTGCTGCAAGTTTTCAGTAACTTTCACTTTTTAAATTGTGTGCCTGTTTTTTTTATTTAAAAGATATGTAAGTTGGGACTGGCCCAGTGACGCAGCAGTTGAGTTCACACGTTCCACTTCAGTGGGCTGGGGTTCACTGGTTCGGATCCCGGGTGCGGACCTATGCACTACTTATCAAGCCATGCTGTGGTAGGCGTCCCACATATAAAGTAGAGGAAGATGGGCATGGATGTTAGCTCAGGGCCAGTCATCCTCAGCAACAAAAAGAGGAGGATTGGCGGCAGATGTTAGCTCAGGGCTAATCTTCTTCTTCAAAAAAGATAGGTAAGTTAAATAAAAACATAATGGGAAAAAATTTAAGAGCGAAATCAAACACACCGAGGTGGAGGAGTAGAAAGTGGAATAGAAGCCCTGCTGCTTTTGGGGCCGCGGCCGGTGCTGGGGTGGAAGGAGGGAGGCAAACCCAGGGGATGGGATCTTGAGAGAACAGATCCCGGAAGAGAAGGCTGGGGAGGGGGATTTGATCAGATGACAAGGAGTCGGGCCCGGGAACGAGTGTTCTCAGGGCTGGCTTAAGTTTAGCACCTCCTCCAGGCCTTTGGAGCCTGGCAACGTTGAGAGGGCGCTCCCCTCCCGGATCAGGTCCTGTGCCCCCAGAAGCAGGAGGAGCCTTTGAACAAAAAGGAGGAAAGAGGACTGGAGCTGGGGAAACTGGGTTGTTCTGGTTTGTGCCTGTGGAATCAGAGGCTGGGGTGGGAAGAACAAGGAGTTATAAAAACAAGAATAAGGAGAGTCGATAGGACCACAGCTGGCCTGCAGTGGGTTTGACAGCCCTGACCTTGTCCATTTCTCCCAAGACCCAGGAAGACAGGGAGCCAAAAATGCATACTTCTATTTACGGATAACCTGCAAAAGTACTTCCCTTTGGCTGAGCTCCTATCATTCACCAGGCACTGGGTCAGGCATTCCACTCGCATTATCTTACTGAAATAGGGCAAATAGAAATTCAGTATTTGGGACTGGCTTATTAAAAGACAATTATTCATTATTTACCTGAAATTTAAATTTAAGTGGGCATCCTGCATTTTACTTGGCAACTCTGTACCGAACTCTCGTAACAACCAAGAGCTACAATCAGCACCCCATTTTCAAACGAAGACTTTGAGCCTCAGAGAAGTTAAGTAACTCACCCAAAGCCACACAGTAAGTAAGTGGCCAAACTGGGGCTTGTGCGTAATCTGGACTCATCACCACCAGTATCTTCTCTAATGAGCCCTGAACGCCTGATTTCGGGGGAGCACAGCAGTGTGGCCAGCCACCACATCACTGGGCACCCACTTCATGCCAAGCAGATCTGCCAAGCACTTTATGAACCGTCTCCCCAAAATCCAGGTTGGGTATCATTTTTTCTGTCTGTGAAACATAGAAAGTTGGGGGACTGCAGCTGCTTATAGAAGCCTAGAATCTTCTGAACGATATGCAAGGAGCTGTCCCAGTGCTCGACCCAAAGGAGGAACAAGAGACACTTTGCTCCACATCAGGGGTCAGCAAAATTATCCAGATTATTGAGGACTCATGCGTCATCTTGTGGGCAGGCTAAGCGTGCCTCAGAAACACATTAGTGTCTAAAGCAGGGGTTAGCAAACGCGGGTCAAATGCAGCCGCCTGTCTGCTTTTATGAATAAAGGTTTATGTGGACGCAGCCAGCCCACGCATCGCATCCTGACCGCAGCTGCCTTCACCCACCGTGCACAGGGCCCTTTACAGAAGAAGTTTCTCGCTCTGTGCTCTATACCTCCTGTGCTGTTTGAATATTTTTCTATAGATGTGTTAGTTTTTCATTAGGAAAAAAAAGATACAAAGGAAAAAGATTTTCATTTGCATTTGCCTTAATTTCCAAAATTTGTTAATAAATGAGCTTTCCTCATCTTGGTGGCCCAGGTGGGCAGCGGAAGGTGACGGTGGTGGTGACGGTGGAGGACGCCCTGGTCTCTCGGGTGCCTCCCTCGGTGTGGCTCACCTGAACTCCCTCCAGGAAAGATGCTGATGCTGCCGGGACCCTCGGCAGGAGTTTCTTGAGGGACTGAAATTGATTTTGCCTTTTACCTCCTCTCAGCTACCTCGTGGGTCACAGAAGCGGTGGGCCTCCCTCTGATGGCTGGCGAGCCAGGGGCCAGCGTGTCCGGCGCTGGTCTCCAGTAACAGGTTCTACCGTGTGTGTGGGGGGGGTTCCTACGGCTGCTGTGACAAATCACCACAGACTGTGTGTCTTAGAAAAACACAAATTCGTTATCTCATGGTTCTGGAGGTCAGAAGTCCAAAGTCCATGTCAGCAGGCTGAAGTCAAGGAGCTGGGGGAGGGGGGCAGCGTCCCCTCTGAGGGCTGGCAGGAGGGACAGGCTGACCTGGGGGGCGGGGGGCTGCTCAGGCGGAAGTGAGGCTCCGAGAGGGACCCTCCCGGCTCCGATCCCTGCCCAACGGCCTCCTTGCTGTGTGACCCAGGGACAGTCCCTCGGGCTCCTTGGGCCTCAGTTTCTTGTGTGTGGAATGGGGTCATCACAGTCCTCCCTTCACAGGCTCGGAAGGACTGAGTACGGGATGCCTGTGAAGCACCTGGAGGTGAGTCTGGGACCAGAGCCTGGTGCAAAAGGAAAATCTGGGCCTTGTTCACAAAATATCAAGAATTAAAAAAAAAAAAGTATTGACTATCTCAAGATGGGGAGCAGAGCATTAAGCCAAGCGCAGAGCCCTTCAGAGCGCGAGGCCCTGGGTGACCACCGGGATCACACAGACGTGAGGTCAGAAGAAAAGAATAATCCACGAGATCTGCAGGTGGAAATCGCCCTCCCTGGGCCCAGGTCTTCCAGGGAGGCAGGATGGCGGGTGTCCTCAGGGCCTTTGAGGGGTGGAGCAGATCACGAGAACCCAGGAGGCATCTTCTCAGACAATTTAGCTCCACGCCAGCACGAGGCCGCAGATAAAGCTGTCATGCCATCTCACGCTGCGTGCAGACATGTGCTCCTGTGATGGGGGCCGGGGCCCAGAGAGAGCTATTGACCTGCCCAAAGTCACAATGCTGGTGACAGAGCAGAGACAGCACCCGAATTTCCTACTTCCCACCAGGGGAGGCCTTGAGCAATCACATTAAGCTCTCTGAGCCCTCGCACCTTCACCCATGAAGTGGGGGCAATGGTCGTTACGATATCCTTTCAGGCCACAAATTCTGACGGGGACCCTACCAGTGCCTGGAACAGCCCCAGTCCAGCGGCAACAAGATGGTCTGGCCTCTGGAGTCCGCATTCAGGGCAGACAGACAAGGGACAAGCACACAAATGTGCAACCAAGATCCCCTTGGATAGTGTACCGGGCCACAAAGACCGTGAAGCGGCGGGATGCGGCGGGGAGTCATCAGGGGCGTGGGAGGGAGGAGACCTCGATGGGTGTCCGGGAAGCAGGGGCTGAGATGGGGGTTCTTCTCAGAGGAAGGCTCTGAGGAGGAAGGAGCGCGAGAAGCAGACAAGAAGCAGAGTCGTTGAGCAGGGATGTGGTTCCAGCTGGAGAGCCACTTCAGCCCTACCTCCCGGAGCCCTGGAGCGCGAGGAGTCCCACCAGAGGCCCTGGGTCAGCCACTGCAGCCCATCCTGGGGCGGTGGAGGCTGAGGGGGCAGAGATAAGCTCCCAGATGGGGTGTCCCAATCCTCCAAGAGGAGGCAACTGCACGTTCTCAGTGGGCAACGCTGGGCAGCCGGGCACGGGGATGGGTGGTCAGCGAAGGGCTCTGAGGAGGTGACATTAAGCAGGGACTTGGATGGTGTGAAGGAACTTCGGAGGATAGAGGGACTCAGGCAAGTACAGAGGCCCCGAGGAGGGGGTGACCTCGGCGCCTTAGAGCGGGGTTCAGCAAACCACGGCCAGCAGCGGCATCAGCTGAGTGCTTGATGCTGTGAACGAAGTTTTATTGTCACAAAGGCACACCCATTCATTGACATACTTTCTCTGGCTGCCGTAGCATTAGGAGGGCAGAGCCAAGCAGTTGCAACAGAGACCAGATGGCCCACACAGTAGGGCGACTAACTGTCTCCTTGTGCCTAGGGCCCAGAGCGTTCCTGTGGATGCAGCTTTCAGTGCTAAACCGGGACAGTCTTGGGTAAACCACAAAGTCTAAGATATTTACCATCTGGCCCTTTACTGAGAAACCTGGCCGCCCCTGCCCCAGTGCCCTGCAGGCCGGCCAAGCCAGTGTGGCTGCAGCAATGGTAGGAGGGGAGGGGATGGAGACAGGCAAGTGGCGTGGTGACAGGCCCTGGAGGGGAGTGTGGGGGACGATGCTCCTGCCCCTTCTGGATGTTGGCAGCGTCTCATGAGCTCGCCTCGCCTCGAGGGTCTGCCGGACGCCCCAGGTAAGTGAGCCTTGTTTGTATTATCATCTCCACTGTGGGTGTTGACCCCTACGAGCCTCGGCTCTGCCATTGTCCACAGATCCTAGAGCTTGCTGTCAGCTTGCATTTCAGCTGGGGAACATGGGGAGCCCGGCAGAAACTGACTTTGGAGATCAGAATCCCTAAAACTGCAAAACTTCACTAAACCTCTCAGGAGGCTGCACCTGCCAGAACAGCCAAAGAGATGGGGAGGGTAGGAAGTGAGCAAACGAGAACCATCATGCGTGGGCCGTTACCGGAGCCCTTCCACAAGACATCAGAGAGAGGGGTGGGGGCCATCCGAAATGCCAGCAGTGTGAAAAATAAATATTGATGTTAATTCTAAGGAACAAGGTTTTGTTTTATTTACTTTTATCCAGAGCAGAACATTTTCAACATAAACTCGTCATCCTGACCGCCACAAAGCTAACAGCATTTTCCCACACACGGCCTAGCCTTTTGCTCTAAGAAAGGAGAAGGGAGAGTGAGTGCGTGTGGCTCTTCTGTGTGTTTCTGGAAGGGCTGGTTTCACATGAGGGTGCTGGCAGAGGCTGGCAGCTGTGTGGAGTCAGGTCTGTGAGTTCAGATGATTTTTTGAACTCTTGGAAACACAGAGTGGGCAGAAAGGGAGAGAGAAATGGGCTCAAGGGATCTGAAAGACCAGGGGTTTGCGTGTCCAATAAAACTTAGGGGGTTGAGAGGGAGGGACACACAGGATCAGGATAATAAACTGTCACGTTGTTCTGTTTGCTCATTCAGCAAATATCGAATAAGCCACTATTCAGTGGAAGGTTCTGTAAAGCAGGTCCTTTGGGGAACATAATAAATCCACCGTGCGTCGCATCCACCGTTTGGTGACTGTAATAGACCACTGACTCAAAGATTGCACACTGGGGCCCGGGATGCGCTTTTGTCTGTCCCACATGGTACTGGCTGGCACTTTTAAAAAAATAAATTATTTGCCAATACGAAATATGGAAAGAAGTTTGAGGAACTGGGAGACTCAGGAGCACTGGGCCAGCCTTCCCACAGGCACCTGGAGCTGGAGCTGAGTGGTGGATGCTCCCTGTAGACCAGCGGTTCTCAGCTGGGGGTAATTTCACCCTTCAGGAGACATTTAGCAATATCCGGAGACGTTTTTGTTTGTCACAAATGAGGGGAGGATGCTACTGGCATCTAGTGGGTGGAGGCCAAGGATGCTGCCAAACATCCTACTATGCACAGGTCAGTCCCCCAGAACAAAGAATATGCAGCCCCAGGTGTCACCAGTGCTGAAGTTGAGAAGCCTTGCCGTGGACAGGTGTGCCTGCTCCAGTTTGCCACAGTCGCCACCACTCCCTATTGTTTCCCAGAGAGTGAAGCCAAGTGTGAGCTGCCCTTTGTCATCTTACACAGGTCCCTTCACTAGTTTTTATTATTGTCCGGTCCCCCACAGGGTCCTATCCTAACAGGTGTTCCTGCTTTTGACTCCGTGGCCAGCTCCCGTGCATGCTCGCCCATTCCTCACACTGCAGGCGGGTGATCTTTCTGTAACTTAAATCTGATCCTGCTAAACCCTCATCTCTCAGGATAGAATACGAAATGAATGACTCCTGATGGAGACAGGGGAGAAGAGAGAGAGGGTGGCTGCGTCTCTGACCTCATCAGCCTGAACTGCTACACTAAGACATAAAAGGGAAACAGACTTTTCTCCAGCCTCGGCCGCTGTTATTTTGATCTTTGTTACAGCAGCCACTTTAGCAACTTAATAAGGTAAGTTAGTGCCAGAGGCTCAAGGGGTCCGGGTTATTATCAGGATGTGACACTAGCTCACTGTGTGGCCCTACACTGGTCCTTTGATTGACATCTCTGACTTCAGTTTCCCCTGAAATGGAAATGGAGCATTTGAGTTCCGGTTCCAGTTTCCCAGGTCTTGCTTCATGGCCCTTCCCATCCCCGGTTTCCATGAGACAGACGCACCGCGTGGTGTCTCCTGTGATGTGGGGTCCTTTTCAAGGTGCGCCCGGGCGCCAAGAACGCAATCTGGGAAATGCTGGGCTAGGCAACCTCTTCCTTCTAACACTTCATCATCGTCTTCTGGGGAAGCTGCATAGAAATGGCTGCACCAGAGCCTTCTCCATTTGGCTTGGGGGTCCTAAGGAAGACAGGGGTCCAAGAGGGTCCCCCACAGGCAATGAAGGAATTAGTGACATTCTTTCATTTATTCCAGGAAGTAAAGCTGTGGCTTGAACTCAAAAGATTGCCTCTATCTATGATACCTGCCGGGAAAACCTTGACATGCCCAAGCCCGGGACAGGGCTTCACAAGCCGCTGGTGTCCAAGGGTCACCTTTTTTACTGTCAATACCCTGCAGACCAATATGTGGTCCTGCTGTGCATGGTGAGTACCCAGCATGCACCACACGGGACCCAACCACACCACACTGTCTACACTCTGTTCAATGAGATGAGACGCTGATCTGATGCTTGGATGTGGGGCAACGTCATATTGCTGCAAAAGTTTCTCAGCACTCCCTGCTGGATCCTCAAAGACGAGCAGCCAACATCCGCAGGTGGGCATCGAAACCGCAGACCACACTTTGGGTGGCCACGGTCGAGGCATTTGTTTCCCATGGGTGAAACTGGTTGGAACAAGAAGGCACAGATTGGGGTGTAAGCTGGGCCAGGCTGGAGGTGCGACTAATTAAACCAACCCACTGCAGCTGGCCTCTTGCTACAGAAGGATGTTGTGTTGGCTAGAACACTTTCTCCCCCAAGCAATCTACAGCAAACAGCGCTGAAGCAGAAGAGAGATCTGATCAGGAGGTGGTGGGGACAGCTGGGAGAGCCCAGTGGCTGGGGTGTAGCCAGCACTGAGGAAGGCACTGGAAAGGGTTCAGATTCCCAGCTCGCTCTCTCTCCATCTCATGTCTGTTTTTCTTCCCATCACTGTTTGCTGCTGCTTTTGCAGACGACCACCCAGCCTCTCTCACGGATCCTCGCGGCTTCATGAGGTTGCAACTTTAAAGCGAAGAGTCAGGCTCTCCCCTCGACACAGTGAGTTTGATCAAACTGGAGAAAACTTTCTGCTTTTAAGGGGCTCGTGTGATTAGACTGGGCCCATCCGGATAATCTCCTTTTTTGTTGACTCAAAGTCAACTGATTAGCAGCCTTAATTACATCACAAAATCCCTTTTGCCAGGGGCCGGCCCACCCCGTGGCCGAGTGGTTAAGTTCACACACTTTGCTTCGGCGGCCCAGGCTTTCGCGGGTTCAGATCCTGGACGCAGCCACGGCACCGCTCATCAGGCCACGCTGAGGTGACGTCCCACATGCCACAACCAGAGGACCTGCAGCTAGAATGTACAACTGTGTACTGGGGGGCTTTGAGGAGAAGTAGAAGAAGAAAAGAAAAAGAAGATTGGCAACAGATGTTAGCTCAGGTGCCGATCTTTAAAAAAGAAATCCTTTTTGTCGTATAAGTAACATAATCATGAAGTAAACCTCAGCCTCGTCACAGCTCTGAGAACTAGGGCAGGAAATCTTGGAAGGGGTATTTTGGAATTCTGCCTACCACAGAAGGACACAAACACACCCTCAGAGAAGACGTGTCTCTTTTTATTATGGAGGAAAGTCTTTCCAAGGATAGCCCCAGCAGAGTCCCCTGGAGCCCCGCTGGCCGGGAGTGGGTCACATGCTCTTACTTGGCTGCCAAGGAAGCTGGGAGACGAGCCCCTGGCACTTCCAGCCTCTCTCACAGCCTCTACGGTCCCAGCCAGGAAGGAAGAAGACAGAGAGAGGAGATGGCTGCTGGGAGGCAGCAATGGCGTCTGCCGCACATGCTCAGAGCGAGCGTCTTCCCTTGTTCTTTGTCCAACTCATTTCCTTCAGTTTGTGATGAAATATTGACTCGTTTACCTCTTTACTGTCTGTCTCCCCCCAAAGACTGGTCTTTATCTAGAGAAGCTTCCTAGGAAGCGGTACCTGTCACTCATGAACAAGGACCTTAGTACCCACCTCCCCCAAATGTAAGAGGAAAGGGCCCTGAAAGTTTAGTGCCAACTTGTATCAGCTAGCCTCTGCTGCATAACAAATCATTCCGGACATAGTAGTATAAAACAGTAAACATGTTTTTTAAACTTTCCATGATTCTATTGGTTGGTTGGGCAGTTTTATGGTCTGGGTTGGCTTAGCTGGGGCTGGCTGGTCTGGAATGGCCTCACGCATATCTGGGGTCATGTCCGAGATGGCTGGGCCTGTCTCCATGTGCTTGTCCTCATGGTGGCAGACGGGTTTCCAGAGGAGGTGCTGGCAGACCCAGTGCAGAGGCGCTCTCCAGTCTTCTGCTTGTATCCTGTTTGCTTAAGTCCCACTGGCCAAAGCAAGTCACACGCCAAGCCAAGATCCAAAGTGCAGACAAATAAACTCTCCTTCTTGACGGGAGGAGCTGTAGAACATTGTGGCCATTTTCTTTCCCTTAGCGGAGTCTTTATTTAGCACAGATTTCTGTGAAGCTGGACATTGTGTCCCAGTGGCCAAGTGACATTCACAGGCAAGTCCGCTCCCTCTTCTCATGCATGGAACAAAACACAGCTAACAAGAGGCAAATCCCACCCACTCCGCCATCCAGCCTGAAGGAAACGGCTCTTGCAGAATTGCGTGGGAGGAACCAAGAACATCCAAACGAATTTCCCGAGGAAACATTCAATCCCGGTTCCGATCACCTCCACTCCACTCAAGTTTTTCATTTTGGAGAAGACCCATTTTATGCCCAAAGTTTTTCATGTCTCAACATTCCAAAGTCACTATTGTTGACAACTAACTAAACTTCTCATGAAATGCAGCCACATTCATCTGTCAGAGAAAAGGCATCCTTTCAGACACCTTGACCACCTTTTCATCACAATCTGTAGGCATCTGTCAAAATGTACCGTACCTTATAAATATGTATAATGCCAGTTCTCATATTTTGTGCTAGGAGAGGGTATCAATGCTACAATTAATTAGTCTAATTTGCATTCAAGACTATACATAATTAATTTCTTCATTAAAAGCTTTCAACATTTCTTTGCGGAAAGTGCAAAAGATCATTGATGAGGTTTGAAGAAGCAATTAGTGATAAAATATGTCAATGCCGGAATGGGAGAATACTAACAGGAGAGCCCCGTGCCATTCAAAGCCAGCATGATCCCACGACTTGCAGAGGCTTGTTTTTCGTCATATTTGTTCCAGGTTGTCACTTTCAGGTAAAGACAATTCTCCTCATTTCTTCTTCCTCCCCAAGCTGTTTTTCCCCTTCTGTGGTGTCTGAGGTGCTAGAGAAGAGCTCTCACCAGAAATATCTGACAAATGATGATTCTCGGCTGGTCCTTAAGGTGTCCGGATGGGCAGACTGCTGGAAAAATCAAGCATGGTCCTCCCCATATAACCACCACAGTGACATTGATAAACAATAAGAATCATGACCACTTATTGGGTGCTTGCTATTTCTCAGGCACTGCCAAAAGCTTTATGTGCGTTATTTCATTTAATGCTCGCAAAACAACGTTCTGAAGTTGCTACTATTGTTACTTCCTATTTAATAGGTTAGGACCAGAGTTGACACATACAGCCAGTGGGCCAAACCAGTTCATCTACCAATAATGACAGAGTTGAGAAGTTGTGAAAGAGAACATATGACCCGCAAAGCTGAAAATATTTACCATCCAGCTGTGTATGAGTTTCTTGTTGCTGCTGTAACAAGTACCACAAACTTGGTGCCTTAAAACAACACAAATCTTACAGTTCTGGAGGTCAAAAGTCTGAAATGGATCCCACTGGACTAAAATTAAGGTGTTGGCGGGCTGTGTTCCTTCCAGAGTCTCTGGGGAGAATTCGTTTCTTTGCCTTTTCCAGGTTCTAGAGGCCACTCGCATTCCTCAGCTTGTGGCCCCTTCCTGCCTCTTCAGAGCCGGCAGTGCCGGTGGAGTCTTTCTCCCGTTACACTCTGATCCTGCTTCTCCTGCCTCCCTCTATCCCTCACAAAGACCCTTGTGATTACACTGGGCCCCCCTGGGTAATTCAGCACCATCTCCCCATCACGAGAGACTCAGTGTAATCGCATCTGCAGCCCCTTTGGCTGTGAAGCGAAACACATTCACAGGTTGTGGGATTAGGATAGAGACATGGGGGGGGGGGGGGCACAGTTCTGCTGACCACAGGCCCTTTACAGAGGGAGCTCTTGAGAAGGGAGCTGTTTAGCTGGTTGACAGTCTTGTCTTCCGGGAGCACATCTTCCCTGCAGCTAGCAGCGCTGTTAGCTTCGTTTGGTCTTGGAGTCGCATGTCACAGACACAGGGAATTCTGCTGCTTTCAGTTCTCAAGTGCCTAATCTGTAGCGGGCGTTCAGTTAATATTTGTTGAGTAGATAGGTGGATGGGTGGATGGGTGGATGGATGGATGGATGGATAAATGGCAGCATGATTTACCCAAGGCCCCACAACTCATCAGTGGAGGGAGCGGGGTTTGAATTCGGGGCTGCTCAGCTCCAGGCCTGAATCTCTTCACCAGTTCCCCCACTCCAGGGTCCTCACAGCTGGCAGCCTCTCGGAGCGGAGGCGAGGCAATATTTCTTCCCCTCTACCTGCTTACACTTATTTACCACTCACATCTTAGCTATTTTCTTATTTAAAACTGCAGTGGGCTGGAATTTTGCTGTATAACTGGTGGACAGTCGGGAACAGAATAAATTCTCCGTCAGCGCTAGTTATTGTTGCTATTAGCTCATTCCCACTTTAGTTGGGGCAGAGATGCCAGCTGGCCCAAGGGATGCCGTGACCTCTTGCCTCTGGTTCCCTCTGCACATCCTCCTCTTCCTCTCCCTCTAATTCTTTGGTCCGCCATGTGTCACAGCCGAACCGCCAAAGGGAAGACGGTGGGGCCAGTCTCCTCTTCAGTCATTCAACAAACATTTGTCCCATGGCCAATAGATCATCCAGGAGAACTGGACATTCCAGCAGCTTCTTTCTTTCTTGATGGCGCCCATAACACACTTCTCCTCCCAGTGCCCACTTACGGGAGAAAGAAGAAAGGGTGACGGTCCTGGGCTCTCCTAGAATGGGGTCGCCTACTGCTTGTTGGCAGGGAGAATATAAATAAGCTGTGCACCCCTCCTGCGCCTTCTTTCCCTCCTCAGTTACTTGTGTCTCAGAGAGTGGACGTGCAGTCACCCTCCCTCCACGCCATTTTACGTCAAGTTTTGACTGAAGTGTGGCACCCGGGAGCCTGAGCGATATGGTAAACGAACGACTTACACCAGCTGATCCATGAGCCGTTGGCATAGGTGTTAGCCCTTTGTTCCTTCCTTCACTCGTTCATTCAGCAAATATTAAGGAACCACCTGCCAGTGCCCAGCCTATTTCTAGGAGCTGCACATTCACTGGAGAGCGAAACCTTGTCAAGAAAACTTGTGCTCATGGAACTTACAATTAAACAAAATTGAAAAATAAACATGGAGTATATGTGATAGCAGTCCATTCTCTAGAGAAAAATTAAGTGTCGGGGGGTAAGGGGCAGTGGTCAGGGGGCCATTTGGGGGAGACCCCTTGGGTGAGGGAGGGAGCCTGTGGCCCTCTGGGATGTGCAGACAGGGGTAACAGCAGCCCAGGTTGAGAGCAGGACTGATGAGTTCCAGAAACGCAGGCCAGTGCGGTTGGATGAGATGGATGGGTCAGAGGGAAGAGGGACAGATCAGAGGGTCTGGGGGCTGCTGCAAGGGTCTTGCACGAAATGGGAGTCTCTGGAGCTGCGACGACGTTCCACGTGGTTCAGCAGGACCCCTCCAGCTGCGGAGCTCAGAGGCAGCAGGGAGCCCTGTGGCTCTGGAATTGGAATATGCTCTGCGCACTCTTTCTGTGGTAAGAGAAACATTGTAGATGATCTCTGCCCATTTACTCTCTGCAACTCACCATCACCATACGTCTATGTGCATGACACATTTGTATACGCGCATTACCACACAGGGTTGCATGCGCCGCCAAGCCCTGGAAGGGTCGCTCAGGGATTTTCAAGGCTGACTTTTGCCTTAGCAGATGTTTGCCTTTCTCACCGACTTCAGCATCTTGTCCCAGTGTCGTGCAACACTCAGCTGACCGTGTACACCTGCCCAGGTCAATGTGTCCTTGCCCCAAAGATAGCAGCTCTCTCCTGGACCTTTTCTAGCCTGTTCAACTATAAAAAATCCCTGACAAATACATGAATTGAAATGGACTCGCTGTCTTTGCATATCAGGGAGGCATTTTGCAAAGCTGGGTCATTAAGAGGGCAACTTCTGGCTTCCAGAAGACCTTGCCGGTCTCCTCATAGCCGTGTCCCAGCCCTAGAACAGTGCCTGCCACGCCAGAGACACTCAACAAAGCTCTGCTGAATGAACGAACAAATGAATGAAGGTATGAAGGGATGGAAGGATTCCTCCGAGGCAGGAGCTAATGTGACGTTTAGAACAAATGAAATTGTGAGAGCTGCAGAGTTGAGGATTCTGTGCATCAGGTTGGGGAGATAAAGGTGACCTTTGATAAGATCCCCTGGAATCCTGCACAGCTGAATTGAAGAACATGAAAGAGCTGGCAAAGGGCATGTGTGCGTCTCCAATTTGAGGTCGCGCCTTTCACGAAAACCGTAATGGTCTGACTGGCAGCCGGAGGAGCCCTACTCCCTTTGTGGCTAAGGAACAGATCCCAGGGCTCTGTTCCTGCACCTGGCCTTCCGCCCCGGCTGCTGGTGGGCCTGGCAGTCGACCGCCTTTAGCACTCTTCAAAGGAATTTGTGCTCAAAAGGTTTGGGAGGATCTGGGGTGTCATTAGCCACTCGGGCAAGAACATGCTCCCTCTAAGAACACGTTGGAAAGCTGGTGTTGGGCTGTCGGTGAGCGATACGGAGAAGCAAGAAGCTCTGGAACCAGACAGAATCGGGTGCATCCTGCCCCGATACATGTGTAGCCCGTCTGTGTCTCAGATTCCTCCTCTGTGTGCACAGAGAAACAGACTCATTCATTTATTGACTCGCCATGTCGCACTGGGGACTTGGGGATTGGAAAAATAAAGATGATTAAGAGACAGTCCCTTCCTGGGGGAGCAGGGACCATTTAGAAATGTTTGACTGCTTATGTATACAAATGGCATTCCATTTCTGAAGTATGGCCAGGTTAAACAATCTATATGAAAAGCTTTAAAAAAAAATAACAAACAGAAACATCACAATGAGTGGTTGGGTGGGGCCAGAAGGGGGTGACCTTCCAGTGAAGTTTAGAGCAGACATGAAAACCCAAACCACAGTCACACCCCACCCCGCCATCCCTAAATAAAACAACGAACAGCCACAACCCACACAAAACTGAGAAGCAATGAGCTCAAGCCCCGGCTCAGTCAGAAGAAGGTTCCAGAAATTATCCTCTGCAACAGCTTCTCCCCTGGGGAAGGAGATCATTTGGTGGGAACTGAAGACCAGCCCAGGGGTCCCTGCCTACCCCCCTCCCACCCGTGCACCTTACTCTCTCTGCCCTTGGAAACAGGGGGAAGCATCCTCAAAGCACACACTGCTCAGACTCTCTTAGCAGTTAATTTGCATCCCAAACACTAAGGACTGTGTGAGTGCAGAATTTGGGGATTACTGAGTAGATCAGAGAAGATAAGGAATAATTCTCAATGGTGCATAATTAATCATGATGTTCCAATTGACAGAAAACTCACTTAAACAATAAAGGGATTTATTTATTGGCTAAGAATCAGAAAAGTCAAGAATGACGTTAGTTTCAGGCAAGGGTTGATCCAGCAGCTCGTGCCATATCATCAAGTGCTTTATTTCTGTCTCCCTCTTCTTTCTTCATTCTGCAAAGTGAGCTTGTCCCTAGGCTGTACCTAGCTACTGCTAGCAGCTCCAGTCTTTGGTACCAAAATGGTGCACTCAGTTTTAAATTCCTTATTGTTACACTCTACACATGATCCAGGGCAAGGGAGCTTTACTTTCCCCAGAAGCCCCAAGAAATATCGCTTCATATCAGATTTTTTAAATAATTTTTTTAATTTTAGAATAGTTTCAGATTTACAGAAAAAAACTACACAGATAGTACAGGGAGTTCTCATATGCCTGTTCTCATGTGGTTTCTTCTGTCGTTAACATCTTAGATGGGTATGGAACACTTGTAACAGTTAATAAGCAATATTGACACATTATTATCAACTAAAGTCCAAAGTTTATCCAAATTTCCTTTGCTTTTCCCTAATGTCCTTTTCCTGCTCCAAGACCCCACCCAGGACACCACATGACATTAGTCGTCGTGTCTCCTTCGGCTCCTCTGGGCTGTGACGGTCTCGCAGGCTCTCCTTGTTTTTGATGACCTTGACAGTCTGCAGGAGGCCTGGTCTGGTACTCCATTGACTGTCCCTCAATTGGGGTTTGTCTGACATTTTCTCATGAATATCCTCAGGTTATGGATTTGGGGGAGGAAGACCCCAGAAGTGAAGTGCCCTTCTCATCACATCGTATCAACACTACACACAATCAGTGTGACGTGTCACTGCTGATGTTGACCTACGTCACCTGGCTGAGGTGGCCTTTGCCAGTTTTCTCCACAGTGAAGTTACTCTTTCTCCCCTAATCTGTGCCCTTTGGAAAGAAGTCCCTAAGTGCAGCCCACTCTTGAGCGGGGCTGTGCTCCACCTCACTGAGGGGAAAGTATTCACATAAATTATTTGGAATCTTTATGCATGAGAGATTTGAATTCTTTTACTTATTTACTTATTATTCGATCATTTATTTATATCAATATGGATCACACACATTTATTTTATACTTTGTATTGTAATGCATCACCACGTTATTTTTCTGCTCAATTGTTTCAGTTTTGGCCATTGGGAACTCTTTCGCTTGGCTCCTGTGTCTCTTTCATGTGCCTCCATTACTGTGGGTGTTTTTTGTTTGTTTGTTTTTAAGCAGTTCTTTACTTTCTGGCGCTACAAGATGCTGCAGGCTCCTCTTGTAAATTTCCTGCCCCAGCCCTGGGATCAGCCGCGTCTCCGGGGAGCTCTGGTTCCTTTATTCCTTGAACGGTATTAGAAACGAAGATCTGGACTCCAGGAGCACTCGTTGATACCGTGATGTCATGGCCCCTAGGCCATCTCAGCTGACAGACCAAGAAAATATGTGTTTTTCCGAGCTTTTCAATGTGCATTTGGTGATGCGCCCATCCACCCAGCCAATCTCTGGGTCCTAGAGGTGGAGTATGATGACTGGTTTTAGCCAATGAGGGCCCATCCTCAGGCTATGGGATACGTAAATTCAGGGCTAAGAATAGAGGCGGTGTGGTTTCCCCAGGAACACTCAAGGAGCTGATAAGGAAGAGAGGAAACTGATGGACAGCTGCAAGGACAGAGCTCCATTACCACGGCGGGTGGCCCAGAACAGAGACCAGGAGGAACTACAAAGTCTCCTGAACCCCAAGAGTCAATCAGTCCCCTTTCCTTTGGAGAAAGTGCTGGGCGGTAAGTGACTCAGGAAAATGATAAATTCCTCAAGCCTTCCTCACGCATCTATTCCCAAAGTCATGTGTGCATTAATGAAATATTTTTAATCTTGTCCTTCAAACCAGCTGGCTTGTCTCCTAATAGTTTCCAATTAAACCCTTTTTTTAAATTACATTGTTGTTAAAGACTTTGCTATCTTCACGCGAATTTTCTCCCACCCCTTTCGGCCCAGACCCTTTCAAAATTGCCTTTCCACCCCCCTTTCCTATTAAAAAATAGAAAATTGCACAAATCACCTAATTAGTCAAATTTGAATTGTATGTGGCTATCACAGCCCAGTGGTTGAATTTCACACACCATTTGAAAAGATACGGTAGAAATGGCGTCGTTGATTTCCTCCCACACTCCACTGGTGCTATTCAATTACAAAAGGAATTATTTGGCTTTCTGTCATTGTGAGGCTCCAGCAATATGCCATTAACCTTTATTGATTTTTGCTTAAATATATTCAAGATGGGTACATTTTTGCAAATCTAATGTGCTGGTGTTTAAACAGAAATATTTCACTAAATGGATTTTCTTTTTAAATGAAACTTGCCAAATGATTATAAATGACGGGAGATAAGTTTTGAACTTGAAGGAGATGTCGTGTGGAGGTTGTAGGAAGAGGGTTTTCTGTGCTACCAAACGGGCCAGGGGAGTCGGAGAAGACATTGAGGGGAATGTACGCGGCGTCGAAGGAGAGTCTCTTGCCCCGAGATGCACTTACACCAGGGAATGCAAAAACGGGTCCCTTGTGGGTTGTTGTGCATCTTGGAGCCAACACAGGGAAGGGGTGTGGAACACTGGCTGGCAGGAGACGGCCATCAAAGACGATGATAATGATGAATATCGGCACCTATCAAGTATCACTCGCAATATCGTATATCATGATATATATGATATGTCATATATCAGCAGTGATTATCCTATCACTGTTCATGGTTTTACAAGAAATGTCTGCAATTTAAGGGAAGCTCACAGAAGTACAAGTCTTCTTCTGCCGTATCTTATTAACTAGAAGAACCACTGAGCGCAGTCTTTTGGGCTGAGGACTTCCTCTCCGCTTCCCACCCTCCCTCGTGTAAATTTACATTTACAAAGATTCCTCTATCCTTTGAAAAGGTTTTTTCTGTGTGTGGTCAATTGTATTTTCTTGTTTTCTTGTGGTTTAAGAAATGTTTACCAAGCAAATTCCAGCTCAACCAACCTAGATGTGGAGAGGACACAGTGAAACATGCTGATGGGTTTCCACGCTCCTCTCTAGATACCTACGCACAAGTTAATACATTCAGCTCTTGGTCAGCACCATCCAGAGATTAGGGGCGTTTGTACGGAAATTTCCAAACACCAGGTGACCCACCCCTTTGGTTTGTCCTTGGAATGAATTAGGTCCGAATGGGGTTGGAGGAACAGCTTTCCGAATTGCTTTAGAACACGCACAACTTGAGGAAATGTTCGATGTGTGTTATGAAGTCAGAAGGCAGGAAGGTGCAGTCCTGGACAACTGCCAGCTTTCAGCGTTTGTCAAGAGAGTCAAGGTTTCTAGAGGATTTCACAGTGATTTCCTCCTGTGTAGGATGAATCATACTTATTGTTTCTTGAGGTTTTTATTCAGACTAAAACCCTTTGCCTTTCTGAGGGCTGACTGACCTACCCAGTGAGCTTGGGGCTTGAAGGAGTGTGGGTCGAATAGTATTGCTCTGCCACAACACTTACAGTAAAACAGTGCAGTGATAATTACCGTGGATGGTGGATTCTCTCTGTGCCCTGCCCTCGTTTAGGTAAATGGCTCCACCTTCACCCAGTTGGACCAAAATCTTTCAGTCGCCATTGACATCTCCCTTTCATATGCTTTGTCCGTCTATCAATAACTACTATTGGCCGCGTCTTCAGAATGGATGCAGGATTGGACCATCTCTCATCACTTCCATCATCCATGCGCCTCTCTAAGCCACCTCCACTTCTCATTGGGAACCCCGGGCCTCCCAGCTGGTCCCCCTGCTTCTGCCCTGGCACCCACACGCCTTATAGCAATCCCAACGAGTCTCTCCAAGTAAACTAGATGCCCCTCAACACCTCCAGTGGCTTCCCATCCCTCACGGAATGAAATGTGAGGCCAACGGAGGCTGCCTCACTGGGTCTGCCCTTCTCCGGCCTCATCAGTTGCTCTCACGTTGCCACCCGAGTTCCAGCTGCAGCGGCCTTGAACTTGAACCTGACGACCGTGAATTTGCTCGGAGCATTTGCAGGAGGTGTTCCCTCTGCCGCCAGAACCATCTCCTCCCAAACATCCAAAGGGCTCCCTCCTTCCCTCTTCCCACCTCCGCCAAGAGGATTTCCCATCTTCTCTACCTAAAGCAGCATGCACAATGCCCCCTCCCCGATTCTTCTCCATTGTGCTCTTCTGCTGTTTGTCCTGATATTAGCAGCTCACCCTCACAGAGGACGGTCAAGGGGCGCACGCCTGTTGACTCCTCTCATACCCGCACTGGCCCAGGAGGCAGGTTCCCTTCTCACACCCATTTTACAGGTGAGAAGACGGAGGCTTGGAGAGGTCAGGGAGCTCGGGGAGGGTCCTCCACCACCCAGGCATCTGGCTGCAGTGTCTGCACCGTGAAGCCCTGAACACAGCACGCTTCTCCTTACTCCACGTTCTCCTGTCGATGCGTCTGAGCACCATCTCTCCTCCGACCAGGAGGGTGCTCTGTCAGTTCTGTTCTTCTCATAGCTCCTCGGAGCAGTGCTCAGCACACAGGACAGGCTTACTAAATATTTGTTGAATGAATACCAGACGGCACAACACAGACTCATTCACTTCATCCTCCAAACAGCCCTCTGGGAGTGGCATGGTTTTAGCTCCGTTTGACAGTCCCAGACCGAGGCCCAGGAAGGTTTCCTGACTGGCTGTGCGGTTGGTCTGTGGGGCTGGAGTAGACATGCTCAGTTGACCCCAGATCAGGGCTCTGAACCAGGAAGCACTTATCTGCGGTCCTGGAGCCAGGGCTGGTGCCTGCGCTGGGGGAGCTCCCAGTCCAGGAGGGGCTGGGACATGAAGAAATCGTCTAGAGATGAGGGTGTGCGACCTCAAACTGAGAGAAGTGGCCGAAGGAGGGGTGTGGGCTCTGGAGGGGAACTTCAGGAGCTGAGCTGGACATCTCCCTGTCCCCCTGGGGCCCCGGGGATGGTCAGTGCAGAGGTCTCGTGGCAGGAATAGGGACGAGCCCAGGGGGGCAGTGTGGCTGGCCAGTGATGACGGGGTGAAGCCCAGGGAGGGTGCGGTCCAGTGGACCCCTAGGGGGCCCAGCTAAGGACTCCAGCCTTTCTCCCGAGGGCACTGAGAAGCCAACGAGGGATCATAAACTGTTCAAGTAGGGAGAGGGCCACATCCTGACACAGTCCCTGCTCTTTGCTTTGCGTCTCTAACTGTCATTAGTGGGGGAGGGAGCTCCTTAAACTGCCGAGTCCCAGACCAGCACCCCGGGACCCTCACGGGGAGGGGTTGGGGTGCCCAGAGCCCGAGGTTTGGAAGAGCATCTGAGGCTCGTCTGAGAGGGAGGTCCCTGTAAAAAAGTGCCCTTCCGGCCCCAACGTGCTGCTTTTCACCCTAGAAGTTCCCCAGACGTCCTACTCTGGAGCAGAGTGCAGGCCTGGTTCGGAAGAGAATTGCAGGAGAAAAATGATGCGCAAAGCCAACTTCAAGGTGCCAGGGGACACCCAGAAAACAGTGCCTTTTCTTCTTAGCTACTTTTCAAGAGCCAGCCTCCGTTTCTCTCCAGCTCCTGGGAAGGTGGGAAGAGGCCCCTCGGGAGGGTAGGAAGGGCCTCAGGCAGAAGAATCGGGACCTGCTGGGGGCCACAGGGGCCGGGGACTCAGAGCTGTTGTGGCGCCAGCCTGCCATGCGGCCCAGCCCCGCTGAGGACAGGCTGCCCACCCCAACTCAAGGGAAATTAGGGGCCTGGGAGAGCCTGAGATGCCTGCTCAGGTGTCAGCGTTCGGACAGGACCCAAGGCGGTCATGGGGGCTCCCAAGGGTGGGGCGTGGGCTAGCCCCTCGGCACAGATGCAAGGCAGGGAGGCCGCAGACGTTTTTAAGTGATCACTTGCTGAGCGCCTGATAGGTGTTGCCACCGCTGCACTCAGTGCTGTCGGGGGTGGTGAGGAAAGCAGAGCCCACGCACCCCGCAGCGCAGGGCAGCCCTGGGCGAGCTCAGTGAGGCTGCGACCGACCGCGAGCCTGACCCCAGCGAGGGGCCCCTAGGCACCTCCCGTGCCAGCCGTGCCAGCTCACCCTGGGTGTGAGATACTTCTGTTCATCCCCCCAACCTCTGAGGAAGCCCCTCCCCAAAACAGATCCAGGATAGCTGTGGAGACGCAGAATTGGGTGCTGAGTCTTGACGTGTGACCAGAAGAGCTGCAGGACTTCCTAGCAGATGGAGATCGCTAAAGGTTAGAGCAGGCAAGGTTTCTGTGGGAACAGAATGGTGCACAAGGGCATGGGATTGGGTGTCTACCCCACTTGGGTCCCACTCCCAGCTCTGCTTCATATCAGCTGTGTGACCTTGAGCAAGTCACTTGGCCTCTCTGAGCCTTGGCTTCTGCACAGTAAGGACTGAGGCCAGGCGCTTCCTCCAGTCCTCACCCTGCGAGGCCACTGTTGCCCTTAGGCCTAAGAGCAGCTGACAAAACCCGGGCTCCGGAAGCTGGACGTGGCAGAGCTGGGTCCTGGCTGCTCAGGCCAATTCAGAAGCTAATTCAGCTGCACTGCCCCTTTGAGGGGAAGAATGCCCCCAATAATTATTTTAAAAACCCAGGGAGAGCAGAAACCCCTGGCCGCAGGCGCCCTGGCAGCCGCTATGCCTCCACCTCAATTTTGTTTCCCTTTCATTTCTGAGTCTCCTCGCTCCTCCCTTCTGCCACCCGGATTATGCCCCAAAGCCGCCATGATGTTGGCTCCGTCTTGTCACCTGTCAAAAGGCGTTTTACTCCAGCACCGTCCCCTGAGCGAGCAACATAACAGAGAGAGACAGGGAGGGACAGAGAAAGCAAGCCAGAGGGACAGAGAGACGGAAGCAACGCCCAGGAGCCTGGACAGGCAGGCAGAGCTCAGCTTGGGAAATATCAAGGCAAACCACCACAAGACTGAAAAACCAAGTCTGCATTTTTAGACCAGTTTCTGGCTGTCTTATAGCCACAGACTTGCATTCCAGAGTTAGAGTTGGGGATGCTGCCTTGGAAAATAGATCACCTTTGTTCGGGGACCAGTGAGCACTTCCTGCTTTAAAACCCTTTGAGGAAGGGCCTCCGAAGGCTGTGGCTCCTCCTCCCGGGGCCGCCCCAGGGACAAATCCACGGGGAAAGGTCCCTGCAGGTCTGAGCTTCCTCCCTGCCTCCAAATTCACTGCCGTGTGGCATTTCCAAACGAAATGCAAGAAGCCAGTTAAATGTGAACTCCAGATAAACAGTGCGTAATTTTTTAAGCGTATGTGTGTCCCACGCAACATTTGGGATGCACTACACTAAAGATTTTGGCATAATAAATTTGGAATTTAGTATAGTAACTTCAGAATTTTAGTAGGATAATTCTTTAGCATAACTGTGTTGCATAAATAGTATTTGGGATATAACGATGCTAAAGATTTTAATGCAATAATTTAGAATTTAATAGAACAACTTTAGAAATTTAGTAGGATAATTTTAGAATAACTTTTTAGCAGAAGTATGTTCCATGCCATATTTGGGACATACCTATACTAAAGATTTTAACATAATAAATTTAGAATTTGGTGTAATAACTTCAGAATTTCAGTGGAATAATTTTAGAGTAATTTTATAGTGAAAGTATGTTCCATGTAATTTGGGGGACACACTTACACTAAAAATTTATTACTGGTTTATCTGAAATTCAGATTTACCCGGGCGCCCTGTATTTTTGTTTGCAAGGCTGACAGCTGTTGGCACCATATGCACAGGGCCTTTCCCTGTGCTCTGACCCTGGCCCCGCTGCCCCCGTGTGCCCTCTGTGAGGGGGGACCACGGCCTGGCCTCCCAGGCTGTGGCATCTCCCTGGGAAGGGGCGTTTATTCCAGGCTGGGGCAGAACTAGCACCTGCTTTAAGGGCCTGCTTTGTGCCACACCCCAGGCTGGGCCCTGTGTGCTCGAGGAGTCCTTCCTGAGTCACCCGCGACAGACAGAGAAGCTGGCAGCAGCTTCCTCTGTGCCGGGGTCTGTGACCCTTTCTGTAAAGGGAGTGACAGCGAGTATTTTAGGCTCTGAGGCCACATGGTCTCGGTCTCTCAGTTGCAGTTACTCAATTCTGCCTTTGTAGCAGGAAAGCAGCCATAGGCAATCCGTAAACCAAGGAGCGAGGTGCTGTGCTCCCTAAAACTTCACTTCCAGAAACAGGCAGAGGGAGCCAGGGAAGAGCAGCGGCAAAATTAGCCTGAGTTCAAATCCCAGTTCTTCCATTTCCCAGCTGTGTGACCTTGGAAAGTCATTCACCCTCTCTGAGTCAGTTTCCTCATTTGTTAAATAGGGCTAATAACAATATGGTTCCTACATCAGGGGGTTGTTGTGAGGATTAAAGTTATTTGCAAATGTAAAGAGCTTCCAAGAATATTCGGCACCTGCTTGATAATGCCTTTCATCCATGTCTCATTTAATTCTCTCAACCTCCTCTGCCAGCTAAGGAAGGAGGGAGGAGCTCAGAGGCTCTGAGCTCCTTCATGTGCATCTGGATGCTGCAAAAGTGGTCCTTGGGATTGGGGTGCATCAGGGGAGGGAGCGGGGACAAGGACTGGGGTGAGCACTGAGGAGCTGAACAGGATAGTGGCAAAGTGGTCCTGTCACCTCCCTGCTCCTTGCTCACCCCCATCCCCTTGGCTCCAGCCACACTGGCCTCCTCCCTGTTCTGTGAACACAGCCGGGCTTGCCCCTCTTGCAGGTCTGCGCCCTCACTGTCTTCCTGCTTCTTCTCAGTGTCACCTGGCAGGGCCGCCAAACCAGAGTAGTTCCCACTTCCTCACAATCTTCCCACCGTCCTGTTTCATCTCTCTGGTGCACCACCCTGGCCCACGATTATCCCATTATTGGCTCGTTTGCTGCCTGTCCTCTGACTTTGCTACTAGAATGAAGCACTCGGAGCACAGGGACCTTGTTGAAGCCACTCACGGCTGTGTCACCAGGACCTGGCACTCAGTAAATGGGAGGGGAGGGAGAAGAAGGAGGGAGCTGGAGTTTGAGCCCCAGCACACTGTAGCTGGGACGCAGCGGGCAAGTTGCTTCACCACTCTGAGCTTCCATTTCCTCACCCCGCGCAGGGCTGGCGTGAGTGTGAAGTGAGATGGCGTGGACTCTGGCTTCCGGGCATAACTGCAGATGCTGGACCAGATATAAGTAACAATCACCTGAAGGCACCGGACAGAGAATAAAAACGGGCAGAAACTGGAGGGAACTGACACTTGGAATGGCACAGGGTGAGTGTCCCAGTTTTTATCATTTGGGGTGGGTCCCAGTCTTTGCCATACAAAGGAGGGAGAGCTGGGCTAGAAAACCCGCAGTCTCAGGATCGTAAAGATGAACTGAGTTCTTGGTATGTACTAAGCAGTTTCTGTGCATTATCTCAATTAATTCCCACAAAGCCTCTATGAGGAAGAGCCTGTTGCTGCCCATGGGCCGAGAGCGGTAAGTCGCTTGCCCCAGGCCGTCTCGCCATAGTGCTGGCCCCAGATTCTAGCCCAGGCAGACTGGCCTGAGGCTCGGCCAGCTTCACAGAAGTACTGGTGCCCAGGGATCCTCTCTCAGTGCTGTGTCACAGAGTCTGCGGGGGACGAGGTCGGTCAGCACATTTCTCACGCCGACTTCAACATCCTCTCTTTCTCCACCACTCCCAGGAAAGCCAGGCCTCCCAGCTGCACCTGGGCAGCAGCCCAGGACTGCTCATTTTGCACAATCAGCAAACCAGGAGGCCGGGCAGCCTCTGAGTCAGAGCCGGTGATGGCACAACCTGCAGGGCAGCGGCCGCGGAGGATCCTGAGCTAGCGGGCCGCTGGCCTCGCCCTGTCCACCGCCCCTGGGTGGAGTCCCCGGCCAGACGAGCTGCTCTGCCAGCTGCCTTCCTGGCCAGTGCCGCACCTGGAGACAGAGGCCAAGCAAACTCCTGTGTGGAAACGTCAAGGTGCTGAAAGGCGTTGCGCTGTCCTTCTCAGCCCCTCCACGGGCTCCCACGCCCTTCTGCGTCCAGGTGAGCAGGATTCTGCAGGGGTTACCTGTGGAGCTCCAGAGTCAGGTCGGCCTGAGTTCAAACTCCTGCTCTGCCATTTCAGACAATTGGGTTCTCAGGAAAATCTTTTAATCTTTCTAATTCTCAGCATCCACATCTGTGAAGTGGAACCAGAACAATGAGAGAACCTACCTCTTGGGGCTGTTGTGAGGGTCAAATGAGGGGGCGTGCTCGCAGAACCCCGCAGGGGATGGGCCTGTGCACCACCTCATGCTCCATCCCCTTCGCCACAGCAGACCCCAGCCAGCCCGCCTCTTGTTCTCTGCCCAGAACGCTTTGCAGAGGGCGCACCCATCCCCCATGGCTGTGAGTGAGGTTTCATATGCAACCTTTTCCGGAGAAATGTCGTGGGCGATGAGGCTGCCCCGCTCAGAGACGCCTGGGAGGAGGGACTCCTCCTCCCTCCTTTATTTCTTGCCCCTGTAACAGCCAAGGTGGACGTTCCTGGTGGCAGGTGGCCCTACTCCACGCATCGATGCAGGGCCCAGGCTCTGCCCTGTGAGATCCACTGGGAAGATGCTGCCGTCTGTGTGCGGAGGGAGCGAGGTGGGAAGGAGCCCCACTGCTTCTTAGACGCCTCTGCACCAAAGTGCCACTTCTCCCTCTGCTCCTGTTTCGTGGGGCAGAGCCAGGCACCTGACTGCAGCCGGTTGCAAAGCAGGCTGGGTAGCCACCTTACAGTAATAAATCTGCACCGTTGAGAAAGCAAATGGACTCTGGTAGACAGTTAACCTCCTCTGCACGCGACCTCCCTCCCTTCCTTCCATAAATGTTCACGGAGCTTCTACTGCGTTCCGCACACTGTGGTAGGTTCTGGGGACACAGTGTTGCTCTAAACCAGACTGGGTCCCTCCCAGATGGGTGGTGGCTGGAACCTCCTCCTGAGTTCTGACGGTACATCCGGGCTGAGAGGAAAGCATCCTTGGGCCCTTCAGTAATGGCTCCCTGGAGCACAGGGGGTGGAGGTGGCCCGAGAGGCCTGTGTTTAAACCCCGTCCCTACCCCCTCCACCCTCATCGGTGTGACGTTGGCCAGGTTCTCCGCTTCCCTGCAGTTTGGATTCCACGTGGCAAACCCTGGTTCTTACAACCTGCCTCTCAGCGTTCCGTAGGTACCTGGACAGCATGTGAGTAAAGCGTCCACACATTGACCGGCCTTTGTAATTGTCGCTGAGGCCAGAAGGACAAAGAAACGGAGAACACGGCCAAATGAGATGCAGCCGTGGCCGGGCGTCTCAGCCCCAAGGCCGGTTCCTGGAGAGCAGCAGTTGCCTGTTCAGCTCTGTGTCCCCGGCAGAACCTGATGCCATCTGGACACACCTGACGGCGGGGCCTCGTCCCTCCTGGGAGTGAGCTTTCGCGTTTCTATTGCAGTCCTCCCAGGAAAGCAGCCGTGCAGATGAGGCTGCGAAGGACATGTGCAGCCAGCCCAGGGCAGGCCGCGGGGAATGTTAGAGACTGCCCCAAATCGGGGTGTCGTGCAGAGCCCGGTACCCCCCCGCCCGCCCCCCGTGTGGACCGTGGTGGCTGTGAGGGCAGCAGCCGGTGGTGCTTTCCTTAATGACTGTGGACAATGCTGTGACGGGAACCGTAATTGCAGGGAGCGCTGACCCTGCCCAGAGGCATCTCGGGGTGAGGAGTGGCTCTGTGGAGCAGCTCTGGCCAGGCTGGCAGCCTCTGAGGACGCACGTGTCATCGAGATGTCGGCCGGGGCTGCCCTGGGAGGGGCTCAGAGGGAAACCGGATGCTTGATCTAAATGGAGGCAGATGCCCCTCTGGAAACCGGTGCTGCAGCCCCACACCCGTGTCCACAATATGCTCGCAGAAGGAAAGTTTCCCCTCCAGTGTCTAAGAAAGCATCACACATGGTCCCTTGAGCTGTTTCTACATTTTATCTTTTCTTAAAAACACACACACGGACACACATTTATCTGTAAATAATCTATCTACGCACGATAAATCTCAAGTGCAATACGAAAGGTTATGTGGGGAAACAGCCTCTCCCCCACCCCGGAGCCCCCCAGTTTCTCCGCTCCCTTCCCCAGAGACACACAAACCACTGTTACCGAGTTCTCAGGGACCCACCTTGAGATGGCTTATGTTTCTTACAGACACGCACATTTATATTCCATTCTTCCCCTGCCCAGAGGGTTGTGTGCTTCCACGCCATTCTGCATCTTGCTTTTGTGCTTGATATAATCTTTCTGAGTCTGTGCAAAGGGAACGTCCTCGCTCCTTTCCAGAGCCGTAGAGCAGTGCACTATGCAGATGTCCACCATTTGTGACCTAATTCAAGCGCATTGGTGGACAATTGGGTTGTTCCTATCCCTTTGCTATTAAAAGTCACGCTGCTGTGAATAACCTCGCACACGCGTCATTGTCACACCTGTGTCCCAGGACATCTGAAGGGCACTATTGCTGGGTCTAGAGATAAGCACTCACTAGCCACTCACATTGGCCTATAGATAGAGAAACAGACATCGCCAGATTGCCCACTGGGGATGCTGACTTCGCTGAGTACCACCCAGCTGCCGCGGGGCCTCTTGGAAGGAGGTTTTGCCTGGGCAGCTGAGATGGGTAACATCGCTGGAGGCCCCGGCAGAGAGAAGTACTGAGCCAGGCGGTGTAAAGTCAGGGGCCTGTTTATCTTCACAGTCAAGCCCACTTCTCAGATTACCTGCCACTTACTCCTGCTGCGACTTTGGGAACATCACTTAGCCTTTCTGAGCCTCAGTTTCCTCATCTGTGAAATGGGAAAGTGATAGCACCTGCTGCGTGGGGTGCTGGTGGGGAGGAACCGAGTCAGCCCAGAGAAGGCGCTGAGATCAGGCGCATGGCGGAGCGGGGCTCAGCTGTCAGCTGCTGGGTACACCTGTTGGTAGGACTTTGTGCACCATCGAAGGAAGATGTGTCAGGTGTTGGGCGTGCCGCACGTTATCACTTTTAAGTTGAACTCATTTTCTGACCTGTGTGAATAGTCAATAACTAATTCCGACTTGGCGACGTAGGGCGGCCTGGAGACTGCAGCCGACTGTTACCGGGGGAAGATGGGACTCTGATGTCAGGGGGCGATCTGGGCTGTGGGCTCCCCTCTGGGTCCTCATCCCTATAAGGGGCTTCCTTCCTTGCCTGCTGACGGCGACCCCTTCTCCATGTTTTGCTTGAGCGTCGGTTCCTCCAGAGGCCTCCCCGCACCCACCCCTCTGGTCTGAGTCGATGTGCTTCTATAACCCGGACCCCCTCTGCCTTCTCCTTCCAAGTCGAGTGGAGAGGCACCTCACAGTGGAGGTGAAATAAGGTAAATATTCTCAATTCAGCTCATATTCCATCACTAGTCTCACTTCCTAGTGCACATGGCAGTGTTCAGTGGATGTGTTCCTAAAACGCAATCATTTCTTTCTTCTTGTGATTGCACAGCACAAATACAATACATTTGGGAACATCTTCTTGCACGAGGCAAAACTGACCAGGTTGTAACTACCCCCTGCATTTGCCTCTAGGACAGCCTTGCTAATTTGGATGCTGCTATTTTTACAAATGTATTTGTCTTGGGTCCCAAACCCCAAACCACTTCTCTTCTTGTGGGCCCCTGCAGAGAAACTGAGACAACAGAGACAGGGGCATCATTGGAAACCCCACCAGTGCCATGCACAGAGCCTCGAGACACGAAGCAACATCAGGTCTGGGAGCTCTCAGTTCCCTGAGTTCCGTGGAAACTGCTGACGGGTCCCCAGCTTGATCTCCCACGGTTACACCTTGTGTTTGACTGTGCACGCAGGCGAGGTTGACAGAATGCCACACGCTCCCTCCCATCACTGGTTTTGGCATTCCATACAGCCCCCATTAAAAAAAAATTTTTTAAATCACTTAAACAGCTACAAGTTGCCTTTCCTGATTCATCTTGGCGTTGGTTATATTTACATAATATTCCCATCTGTTTTCCCATGGCAGAGTCTGTGTCTGGCAGTAAATTGCTTTATAGCCTTTTGCTAGACAAATTAATTTTCTTTCCTTTGCATTTTAATTATGAATTTCTCTCTCATTGTCTTGGGGACGAGATCAGCTTGAGTCGGTCTCTCAGGTAGAGGGTGAATTTGAACAGCAAAGGCCTCATGTGCAAGGAATAAATGTTTGAGGTGAGAAAAACCAGGGAAAAAGGGTCAAAACCTAAGATGAGCCCCCATTTTCCTGGCTAAGCACACTGCTTAGGATTTTGTCTTTGACCAGAGTTATTGATCGATTCTGGCCCAAGAAGGGAGAAAATGGACCCAGGACATCTGACGGGTAAATGCCCATAGTGGCCAGCCTCCAAGATGGCACCCAGTGACCCCCGCCTCCCGACCTCGTCACCTCCGTGAAGTCCCTCTCACACTGAATCCTGACTGGCCTGGCCTGTGTGGCCAGTACAATGCTATGGGAGTTTGTGGCTTCTGGGATGAGGTTGTAAAAGGCATCATGGCTTCTGCCTTGCTCTCTCAGATCACTTGCTCTGGGAGAAACTAGCCGCCACTTTGTGAGGACTCTCGAGCATCTCTGCAGAGACGCCCACATGGAGAGAAACGGAGGCCGCCCACCAGCAGCTGGCACCTGCTGGACAGCCAGGTGAGGGTGCCACCTTAGACACTACTCCTCCAGCCCCTCTCAAACCCTGAGATGAGTGCAGCCCTGGCCAACATGGTGACGGCAGGCACACAGGAGACCCTGAGCTGGAACCACCAGCTGGGCTGCTCCCGAATTCTTGACCCAGGAAACCTGTGCAAGACGATAAATATTTATTGTTGCTTAAAGCCACTAAGTTTTGGCATAATTTGTTACACAGCAATAGGTAACTAATACAGAACCTCCATTATTAAATTATGAGACTTCTTATGAATCAGATATGAGTAAGATTACCCATAGATCTTAGTGGATATGAGGGAACTGGAAGGAGTGAAGAAAGAGGGGTAAAATGTGAGAAAACAGACACTCCTGCTCTGTTTTGATCCCAATGATAATTGCGATTACTAAGAACTAGCCTTTTCTGGTACTTTCTGATTCGCCCGCTTCCTTCCCGTTTCTCCCAGCCTGCTGTCACTCAGGGCCTCTGCTCTGATGTTTCTCCACCTGGGATGGGCTCCCCAGAAGGTCCCATGATCCCCTGCTTCTCATTGTTCAGGAACTGTCTTCCCCACACGCCCTTGCTAAAGTGGCTGCCCCACCCCTGTCCTGGATCACTCTCTCTTCTCATCTGTACCAATTTTCTTTTTTTTTTTTGCTTGAGGAAGACAAGCCCTGAGTTAACATCTGTGCCAGTCTTCCTCTATTTTGTATGTGGGATGCTGCCACAGCACAGCTGGTGAGTAGGGCGTGTCTGTGTCCAGGGTCTGAACCCGAGAACCTGGGCCACTGAAGCAGAATGCACCAGACTTACTCAGCATGCCATGGGGCCGGCCCAAGTAGCCTGTGTTTTTCACAGCAGGTCTAGGTTTATGGAAAAATTGAGCAGAAACCACAGTTTCCATATACCCTGTCCTCCCCCGACCCAAGTTCCCCTACTATTAACATCTTGCAAAAGTGTAACGTTTGTTACAATTGATGAAGCAACACTGATACATTGTTATTAACTCAAGGCCACAGTTTACAGGAGGGCTCATTCTTGGTGTTGTACATGCTGTGGGTTGGGACCAGCGTGTCATGACATGGATCCACCGTTACAGTATCACACAGAACAGTGTCACTGCCCTGACAATGCCCTGTGCTCCACCTTTCATCTTTCTTCTCCCCTACCCCCACCGCCTGGCAACGACTGATCTTGTCTCTATAGCTTTGCCTTTTCCAGAATTTCATACAGTTAGAATTACACAGCATGTAACCTTTCAGACGGGCTTCTTTCACTTAGCAATGTGCATTGAAGGTCCCTCCCTGTCTTCTCACGGCTTGACAGCTCATTGTTTTTGATGGCTGCATAGTATCCCACTGTCTGGCTGCACCGTGCTTTGTTAATCCCGTTGGCCGTGCTGTGTGGGCATGAGGCAGGGGAGCGACTGGCTGGTCTCACTGCCTGTGAAGGAGGGAGGGACGCAGGCTGAGGCGAGGGAGAATCCGGCTGCCGTGCACGCTCCGGTCCTCTAGGCAGCTGGCCCTCCTCCCTGCCTTCCCCTGGTCCCCAGAAGCCATCGGATCACTGGATGCAGCCAGCGAGTGATGAAATTCCGCCTGCGAGCCCGGGTTCTCACAGCCTCCACCAAGGCCGTCAGGAGCCTGACTTCACACCAGCCCCCACGGAATAACAGCACAATGAAAAATAAAAACACAAAAAGGGGCTCTTCATGATGAAACTGTCCTCAAAACCATCGCCACATTCGAAAATAACCTTCAGTCAATTTTTCCACGGTGGTTCCCAGGCCACAAGCTTGTCTTGCTGGAAACCCAGCAGACGGGACTTTGAAGATCCCGCTGCAGTTCTGGAGGGTGATTCAGAGTCGGGTCTGGTGACTGTGTGTGAGCGCGTTTGCAGACAGGCCACCAGAAGCTCTGCATTGTTTTCGGATCCCTTCAAACACGGGCAGTAAATCAAACTCATCGGCCTGCGTGCTGGGGAGATGCGCGGCCCATGGGGGCCGTGCTCGGAGTGCTAAGCGGCTCTCATCACGATGTTCGGATCAAGGGCAGCCTCCCCTGCTTCTCTGTTGCTCAATCCATTATTTCAGCGCCAGTTTGCCACCCAGGCGGGGAAGCAGAGCAGGCCGGGCTGACTCGCAGACGGGAGCCTCGGAAGATGGGAAGGGTGGGGGCGGAAGACGACACGACGACATGGGACCTCGGACTGGGAAGAATCCTTGCCGAGGGAGGGCTCTGCACAGCGCAGTGAGGGCTGACTCCATGGTAGGGAGGGGACCTCGAGGAAGGGACTGACTCTCTCCGAGCCTCAGTTCTCTGGTCTCTAAATTGGGAACGGCAACAGTGGTGCCCCTTCCTGGAGCTTGAGGTTTTGGGGGGGGGGGGGGGCGTTGCCCTTGCTCCCTAAAAACAGTTTCACTGGGTATCACTAAGATACTGTAATATCATCCATGGTAAGCATATGGTTCAACAGCACTCAGACGATTGCGCGGCCGCCTCCCCAGTCCCATTTGGAAGACTCCTGTTGCCCCAGAAGCTCCCTGGGGCCTCTTAGCAGTCAATCCCTGCTCCCACCCCAGCGGGAAGTGGCCACTCTGGAGCTGAGTTCAGAAGGTGAAATGAAGAGCGTCTTGCTCAGGCTGAATTGTCTATAGTCCATTTTGAAAGTATCTAGAATCAGCAGCAGCTTTTTTCAAGTACAACTTTTCACATTGTAGCCTCTAGGTTTGTGCATTGCACAACCTGCACAACCATCCATAGCAGCCTTGTGTGTGCGCCTCACTCACTGTCAGTGATCTTTCCCTGAAAATTGTATTTCCTGGGGAAAAAGATCAGAATACAACAGAAAGTGAAATGGAACTGAAAACTCTGAAAAAGAAGGGTTTTAATTTATTTAAAAATGTGTATATACATATAAAATTAAGAAATAAAAGACTGGAAGGAAACGTACCAAGCTTTTTGTAATAATTATCTTGGGGTGACAGATTTAGGTATGATACTAATTTTCTCTTTTTTATACTTTTGTACACTCATCAGATTTTCTATGACACATGAAATATTTGGAATGAAATGGCTTATTTGGTTGGAAAACAGAGGTAATGCATTCATTTTTCTCTTCCTGTTTCGATACAAGCAGATTGATTCCCGGGGTGACATAGTCAAAGAGATCTTCGGGATCCTCACACCAGTTTTGTTTCTGGAGCACAGTGGGAAACAATAAATCAAGTAGCCCATGCCTCTGTTTTGCATGTGTAAGCGCACACACACACGCATGCATGCACACACACACCTGTAGTAAATAAGACTTTTCCACAAGACGATATATTGAGCTTGGTCGAATGAGATTGTACAAGACAAGTCTTACTTGTCCATTTTTATAAATGTCCTTTCATTTATGCATTCTCCCAGACAGGTCCAAAAACAAGAAACTTCCTCATTCTTCAAAGGAGGCCACTTCTCCATTTGTAGGAAATTAGAAACTGTCCTGCCGTGACCCCCTGCACGTGGTGCACTTTCA
Organism: Equus quagga; assembly: GCF_021613505.1. Classification (NCBI taxonomy): domain Eukaryota; kingdom Metazoa; phylum Chordata; class Mammalia; order Perissodactyla; family Equidae; genus Equus; species Equus quagga. Next base: position 105,476,520 of record NC_060278.1, on the reverse strand, counting down.
TAAAAGTCAGTCAGCCGGTGAATGAGCAGAATCCTGCGGTTTGGCCTGTCTCGGAGGGCAGCCCGCCTGTGAGGTGCTGGGGCAGTTTTTCTGGCAGAACTGTTTTCTGCGCCTCAACAGTCATTTTTTAAGTCTGTTGAGAAAGCTCTCTGATATGTAATACTATCCTTTACTCAGGAAACTAGTCATTAAAAAAAGAAATAAAAAACAAATTTTCCAAAAGCCCCTTTTTTGTCAGATGAACTGAGTAACGTAATACTAAGTATAATGCAATGATAATTGTAATTAAATGTGATGGATATTAAAGCGTCAGTACACACATACAAACGCCAACCACATGGAATAGATTGGCTATATTATTATTGCCGGCCCTCTTGCTTAATTAGCTGTTTTCTTAGGTGGGATCCCTTGAAAGACACCATCACGTATAGTCCGACACCATAAACTGCAGTTTGGGCTCTGTTTGTGCTTGAGGAGATGTAACAGTGCTTCTTCTGGGAATTTTCTAGAACAGTGGTCTCTCCACGGGTGGCGATTTTGCCCCCCAGGGACATTTTTCTGCAGACATTTTTGGGTTGTCGTGGGGGTGGGGTGGTGAGAGGTTTCTGCTGGCGTCTCCTGGGTGGGGGCCGGGGATGCTGCTGAACACCCTGCGGCGCTCAGGATGACCCCAAACGAAGAGCTCTCTGGTCCAGACGCCAACAGTGCGAGGTTGAGAAACCATGTTCTGGAACAAATGGAAATTAATGTTGCAAAACCATCAAAATAGCCACAATTCGACTGCCAGAATGCCAACTTCCTGGAAAACAAAGCTCGTACTCTTGAAAAACAACCAAAATGGCAACGAATTTGTTTTGAGGGGGTCTCAGGTCTGCTCTTGCGGACCGGTCTCAGCTCTGCTCCTTAATCCGACCCCAGCTCCGGCTTCACCCACGTTCTGGAAACAAGAACAAGCCCTCTGCTCTCTCACACCTGTCTCTCCTTCAGCCTCATGAACCAGGGGCAGCTGCCAAAGTCCTTGGGACAAAATCACAGACGTTCAGCTGAAGCCTTGCGCTGCCGACTCTGCCCCGCCCCCAGGAGTTTATGGCTTCGGTTCAACACATTTGAGATCCCAAATGTCTCTTGCCACGTCTGGACTGCGGACAGGATTGATTTTTTCTTTCCAATTACCTGCGTTTCCTAAACTGACACCACAAACGTGTTACTTCATTGAAAAGAAAGAAGTCGTTCGTTAACTTGAGTCCATCCCCTCCTCTGCTTGCTTCAGAACCCTCCAAGGACTGTTTCCGGCTAGCACCAGAAAGAAAGAAAGAAACGCAATGAATGTTGTCCCCAGCTGGGTACCAGGGGGCTGGTCTGCTTCTCGTCGTCAACAGGCTTAGAATTGGGACATTTTCAAGTCCAGCCGTGAGAGCCAGAGACTAGTGACAACCTAGGTTTTGCCATTGAGGCCACCAACTAGGGAAGATCCAGAGGCCACGGGGGCTTTGCTGGTCCTTGGTTGCCATAGAAATGATGCATGAGGACCACTCTCCTAAGGGCCTGAGACAGACGTGATGCCTCACTTAGCTGCCCCACGACCAGGATCAGAGACCCCGCAGAGGGGTTATCGTGGACTCGAGGTTACGGCCAAGGGCTCCCGCACTCAGGACAGGAGTGACGTATCGTGCTGAAGGTCAAGCTGTTTCTGCAGATGCCCCACACAAAGGATGACACTCAGCAACAGGTTTTGAGAAAGAAGGGCCTTTTCTAAGTGTTCTCTTCATGTTGAACACACGGGGTAGCCCACAACGGGTCCTCTTCCCCACCCTTTCTACGAGAACGCTCTCTGGAGCCCCAGCCCCAGATGCACCTCCAGAAGCAGAGCCCCCCGGGGTGGGCTGAAATCCCACAAAGTTAACTAGCCCCGCAGGTGACAGACACGGACTGAAAGCCTGAGACCGCTGGCCTGTGACACTTCTGGGTGTCCTTTCCTTTTCAGCCCAGATATCATGGACCAGTGATGCATCTGTGCCTCGGTCCCGCTGCCTGAAAAATGGGGCTAACAGCATCCGCCTCAGGGAATTGCTGCAGGAGCGCAATGGGTCACCACGACGGCTCATGGCAGGTCCCCTGTCAACTCGATGCTTTAATAATGGTTACTCCACGAGCCTCCGACAGCGGATCAACCACCAGCCTCAGAAGGGGTTGATGCATGAACCGTCCTCTTGGCCTCTCTCCTTTCTCCTCATTCCTCTCCTCTCCTCGAGCACACGTTCTTCCTCCCTCTCTCTTTCAGCCGGGACTCAGGCCACCTGTCCCCAGGGGTTTGTTCTGGCCCATATCAGCCCAGCGCCTGGGGTACTTCCCCTCCTGGTGTTTCCTTTCTCTTCTTGTCTTAAAGTATTTCTTTTAAAAAAGCGTCTTTCTCAGGGGAAGCAACCCAAATGTCCATTGACAAATGAATGGATAAGCAAAATGTGGTCTACCCATCCAGTGGAATATTATTTAGTTTGAAAACGAAGGACATTCTGACACGTGCTGCAACATGGATGAACCTTGAGAACATCACGCTATGTGAGAGACGCCAGTCACAAAGGGACAAATACTGTATAATTCCACTTATATGAGGTGCCTAGAGCAGTCGGATTCATAGAGACGGAAAGTAGATTGTGGCTGCCAATAAAACAGGGAATTCTTGTCTAAGGGGGCCAGAGTTTCAGTTCTGCAAGATGGAAGGAGTTCTGGAGGTGGGTTGCCCAACAATGTAAATGTAGTTAACACTAGTGCGCTGCACACTTAAAAATGGCTAAGCTGGTAAATTTTACGTGTTACGTATTTTAGCACAAATAAAAATAAAATTAAAAACAAAACAACCTTCTCACCAGAGGCAGCCCCTAACTGGCAGCAGAGGCCACACCGCTCCTGTGGCTTCGCGTGGACACATGTGGGGATCCTGGGATGGACCCTGATTTCCCCACCAGACACTCTCTGGTCTCCTGTGGGCAGCCTGGGGCTCAGGCAGGGGATAGGGACACAGTGACGTCTGCAGGGGGCAGAGGAAGCACCCTGTGTGGGTGGGTCTAGAGACGGGCTGGAATCTACTCCCCAAGAGGGGCGGGGGGCTCTGCGGGGAGAAGTGGGGGCTTAGAGAAAGTCAGACCCTCCGGGTGGGCTCGAGGGAGCTGCACAGGGGACAGAGCTCGTTTGGGCCCCTTTTAAGATTTGCCTGGGACTAACGAGGTTCCCAGGACACGGGACTTTCGATGCAAAAGCCACGCAGGAAAGTCCCCAGCAAACCAGGGCAGGCTGGTCACTCTCCTTGCTCAAGGTCACGGCGCCCTCCGCAGTGTGAGAACCCCACGTGGGGTGAAGCGCCGCCTCCCAGCGTCCACCATCTTGAGAACCTCTGTGGTCTCCGCACAGCCTAGGGCTGTTCTGTTCACTCCCTGACAGAGTTCTTTTAAATCCACTTCTAAAACGTTAACAAATTTATCCTTGCACATTAAAATAAATACATAATTGTTTGATGAAAAAATAAGCATCTGCGTAGCAGTTCCATTGTCCCACCTCCCCCCCACCAGGGGTGGCCGTCCCACTTCGGGGACAATAGTGAAAGCTCCCGTCGCCAGCAGCCCCCAGGGAAAGGGCCCAGAGAGGGGGGAACGTGAAACCAAGATCATCTGAAACATCTTGGAAGTTGATGTGATAAAAGGCAGATTAGTGAGGGTCCGGGGGGGGGGGGGGGGGGCCATGGAGCTGGCGGGGGGGGGGGGGGGGGGGGTGGGGTGGGGAAAGGGTCGGGGGGCCTGGCCTCCGAGGAGGGAGGCAGGTGGAGAGAGAGCTGTGGAGGGGGTGCAGGAAGGGAGAAGAGGGGGCAGGCCGAGGGCCCCGGGCAGTCACTGGGAAGTGAGCTTCCTCAGATGAGGTCAGAAGGGCTCCAGGAGTTGAAGGGCGCCCTGGGTGAGGTGAGGGGCGGGGGGGGGGGGGGGGGGGGCACGTCTGTTCCTTCAGGGGAAACAGAGTGGGTTTCATTACCAAGACAAGTGCCTCCCGTGTGTCGGGCACTCAGCCTGCATCAGCGACAGGCAGGAAGGCCCCTGCCCTCCTGTCACGGTGCAGGGCCAACCGGGTGATCCCAAACAGTGCCCAAAAGGGAACAAGCTGAGAGGGGTGACATTGGGGGTGCCTTGATTGGTGGTCTCGGACAGAAGGGTCCACTGAGGAGCTGACATTTGAGCTGAGACCCGAAGGGTGATGAAGGGTCCAATTAAAGCAGAGGGAGCCCTGTCAGGCAGGAGTTGAGAAGCTTAGAGGCTGCGCAGGAGCCCAGAAGGGCAGAGGAGCCGGGAGGGGAGAGAAGGGGTGAGGTCGGGCTGAAGGCGAGCTGGGAAACGGGCAGGACTGGCTCCACGATTCAAGTGGGCAAAATTGAAATGGGGTCCTCTTGGGCAAACTTATTAAGAACTTCAAGACGGAGACAGCAGAGCATTCAAATCAGGCCTGGGTCCCTCTGAGCACCACCCGTGCATCCCTGCCCAGACTACGTGCTCACGAAGGCGGCTCTGGATGCACAGCCCCAGGGTCTCGCAAGCTCGGGAGGGTGGTTTTAAGGATGACAGGGGCCCTTAGAGGGGCTGGGAAGGCAGAGGCAGACTTGATCTGGCTTTTAAACCAGGAGAGCTTCCTGGAGGCCGAGGCCTTTGCAGGGGGAGAGGTGGCAGTAACCTTGACTCTGACCTTGAGCTGGCATGCCGTGTGAATCCATAAGGCAGGCCAAGTCTGACACCTTTCTCAGACACGCTTGAGGATGGAGCCCGTCTCTACACAGCACCCCATCCCGGGGGACTGGGGTTCCACAGGGCCCGCTTTGGGAAACCTGGGCTTGGCACATCAGTGCTAAGAAACCCTTGAAGACCAATACTCTCTCCTGTCACACAGGGGGAAACTGAGGCCCAGAGAGGGGCCAGAGGTCAGCCAAGGGCACACAAGTGTCACGGTGGTGGGGGCAGTTTGGTTGCCTTCTGAGTCCTCACTTGGGGCTCTTTACTGAGCCCAAAGCCAGCGCCCACGGAGCATGTGCAGTCACAGGGCCTGGAAACACACCAGGTGGCCTCAATGTCACACGGGCCGGGCCATGAGCTCAGATGGGGGAGGGGGGCCTGTGACAGAACATCTGAGCCTCGGGACCTCTGAGAACAGACAGACGCACTCGTTCCATTCGGAAAGAGGCTCCAGCCCGCTTCTTCCGAGCGAGCGTGGGTGTGTAATTCAAATCTTATTAAATTGTGAATCTGGGTCAGCGGTAATTTATAGATTACCTCCATTAACTGGATAAAAATAATCACCAACTCAACAGTGAGTCATAGCAGCAATTAAAAAAAAAGTACAGCTTAGTGCTGGTTGGGGTGTGAGGACTTGTCTTCAATTATTTCCCGAAGATCCTGGAGAATGGCAAAAACAACACGCTTTTGGCCCAAGACAACTCCCTTTTTTTTCCCCTTAATTTTTAAGCCTTTCAGGAGAAATTTAATCCATATGTTTCAGATTCGTTTACATTTAAACCATCAAAACAGTGTTTATAAGAAGCATTTGATGTCCAGGAACCCTTTTTTCTCTTCTTCTTTAAAGGTCTTTGGTCTTGGAACCAGGAAGTTGTCCTGTGCTGAGATGAAACGGGCTGTCCCTGTACGAACACTGAATAGGCGCCCTCTCCCGCATGCGCCCTGCCCTCCTGCCCTGGGGGTGTCTGCCAGGGCCCCAGGGGATCCTCAGCCTTGGGAACCACCCAGGATGGGGAGGCAGTCCCAGGGGAGTGGTCTCCCCAGAAACCGCCCACCAGGTTCCTGTCCCAGAAGTAAGAATGGCCACTTGAGTTTCCTGACCACCTACTGAGTGCCAGGCATGGCACTGAGCTGTCATCGACAACTCAGTGAGGCGGGTGCTCTCAGGCCCCCCTTTTACAGATTGGAAAGCTGAGGCCAACAGAGATGAAGGCCGTGAGTGCACGCTAGCTCGTAGCCAGCACCAGAGGCAGAGATGCTGACCATTTTAGATAAGGGATCTGAAGCTCACAGTTTATGAAAACTGCCAAATGGATTGGGATAAATTACGTAAAAATTGGGGGAGGAATTAATTGCTAGACACACATGTGACAAATTAGTGTCACCAGAGACGGGAGTGCGGGCCGCTCCTCCCTCCCTCCCTCCCCTCCTCCTCCCTTTCTTCTTCTCTCCCTCCTTTCTACCCTCTTGTCCCCTTCCTTTCCCCTTACATTTATAGATTTAAATTGCTTTCCTATGACTTTTTTTGGTGTTTCCTTTCAGTCCTTTTTCTAAATTCATTTCTACATAAGCATAATCATTCTGCACATCCAATTTTCTATCCTTCTTTTAGCCGCTTACCCTTATCACTAAGAACATGTACACATCATCGAAACCATTTCTTAAGCGTCCTTTTCGTGGCTGCCCACCGTTCCTGCGCACTGCATCTCCCTCTACCGTGACGTACGTTACTCTGCCTCCTGGGTGAGTGTTGTCCTGTTTCCACGCTTTTGTTGTTAGGCTGTGACGAATGGTCCATGAGCATCTGTGTGTGCAGAATCTGAAGAAGGTATTTTGGTCTCAGTTTGGATTCTAACTCAGGCTGTCTGGGGACACACTCCAGATTGGTGAAAGAATAAACACAGTTAACATCGAAGGAGCCTCACGTGGCGGCAGGCACCCACCTGAGTTCTAACATTTTTATCTCATTTACTCCTCACCACAAGCTCCTATAGATATGGCTAGAGTCCCCACTTCACAGATGAGGAAATCGAGGCTCCGGGGCAGAAGTAACCCACCCGGTGCCAGCCACACTGCCGGCAGCTGTCCAAGCCGGGATGTGGGAGGAGGAAGGCTGCACCTGTTTCTTGGGGCTGCCATAGCAAATTTCCACACACTTGTTGGCTTAAAACAATGGCAATGGATTCCCTCCCGGTTCCGGAGGCCGGCGGTTTGAAATCAGGCCATCGGCAGGACGAGCTCTTTCTCGAGACGCTGAGGGAGACCCTGTCCCCTGCTTCTCTCCACCTTCTGACGGTGGCCGGCTTCCCTGCCTCGCAGATCTGCCACTCCAGTCTCTGCCTCCATCATCCATGCCTGTCTGCGTTTTCTCCCTTTCTGTCTCTTATAAGGACAGGTCATTGGATTGGGGCCGCTCTAATCCAGGAGGATCTCACCTCGAGACCCTTGCCGCAGTTCCATCGGCAAAGACCCTATTCTGAATGAGGCACCGTTCAACCCGCTGAGGTCGTGCTGTTCCAGAGGGGGCCTCAGGGAGGAGGGCATACTTTGGCCAAGACCTGAAGGACAAGGGGTCCTGGGCAGGGGATCAGCATGGCCCTGACATTCCAGGGACGCCGAAAACCTGCTCACAGCTGAGCACGGCCGCCAGCAGGATGAGCAGCTCAGCTCGGTGGGCCACGTGTGTTCTCCACGTGAGTCAGCGGCAACTGTCCTGGGGTCAGGGGGACGCTTGGGTCCAGGGAGTGAACCCACAGAAGTGTTCCTGAGGAGGGAGCCCGGGAACTCCTCCTCACGCTCACACGCAGAGGGTCCTGTGCTCTGCCTGCAAACTCTCGAGAACACTCTGTCATCATCATGATTTTGTTTGCATTTTTCTGCATGTGAAACGAATTCGGAGCACTGTCGGAGGGAGTGCAAATTGACACGGCCTCAGCGAAAGTGCCTAGACGGTGTCCCTCGACATTTTAAACACGCGTCCCTTTGACCTCACAACACTGAATTCAGCCACTGGCTGTCCTCTCACGATGTGCAAGGATCTATGCGATCTCAAATGTTCCTCTTTGTTTTTTTTCCTTCTTCTCCCCAAAGCCCCCCGGTACATAGTTGTATATTCTAGTTGTAGTTTTGGTTGTGCTGTGTGGGACGCCACCTCAGCATGGCCTGATGAGCGGTGCCATGTCCATGCCCAGGATCCAAACCGGTGAAACTCTGGGCCGCCAAAGCAGAGCACGCAAACTTAACCACTCGGCCACGGGGCCGGCCCTTCAAATGTTCATCTTAGCGGTGCTCGAAGAGCAAATCCCACTCAGCAACCCAGAAAGACATGAGCCTGGCCAGCTACCTAACCCTTGAGATCTCAGTTTCCCCGGTGGTAAAACAAGGTAATGATAGAAGCCCCCTCCCAGGGTTGCTGAGAAGATTACATGGGCCAGTAGAAATAAAGCTCTTACGACAAGGCCTGACACACAGTAGGGGCTCAGAAATGTCAACTCGGGCCTATGGGATTTACTCCTTCCACATACACCTGTTGAGTACCTACTGTGTGTCAGGTGAGCACTGTCCTCCGCCAAGAAATGCAGAAGGAGGGTGACCAAGGTCCCTGGCCTCAGGGAGCTGCACTCCCGTGTGGGAGACAGAAAATAGACAGACGGTGTGCGAGGGGACGCTGGACAGTGCTAGGTCCAGTAAAGAAAAACAAGAGAGGAGAAGGGGTGGATGTGCCTGGGGGGGAGCAGGGAGCCATTTTAGGCAAGGTGGGCTAGGAAGACCACGCAGGAGGTAACGCTGGAGCAGAAATAGGAAGGAAGAAAGGAAGGAAAGGAAGGAGCGAGGGAGGGAAGAAGGACACAGAAGTTCTCAACTGGACGATATTGTCCCCCAGGGGACAGCTGGCAGCGATTGGAGTCGGTGGAGGGAAAGGATGTCCCTGGCATCTAGCGGGTAGAGCCCAGGGATGCTGCTAAACACCCTGCACCAGCACACCCCACGAGAAATATTACCCAGCCCGAAATGTCGGCAGTGCTGGGGCTGGAAGCCTGGCTCTGACCTCCATTTCTTCTATGCTTATATTTTTTTAAATAACAAAGATGTCATCATACAATACACATAATTTGTAACCTGCTTTGTATATGCGATAATATATGGGGAATTACGTGTATCAAAAGAGTGTAGTTACTTTGTAATTCTTTAAGAGCTGTATAATAGTCGAGGATATGCAAATACTGTAAGAGAGTTCACCAATTTTCTGTTGATGGACTTTTAGGTTATTTCCAATTTTTCACTGTTAAAAACTACCCTGTGGTAAGTCCTCTTGTCCCACCCCTGTTTGCTCCTCGGCACCGGTTCCCGGACGGGGCGCTGTGGGCGCTGAGCTGACACGATGCAAAGGCTTTGCTGCAGGCTTCCCAGCGGCCGAGTGGTCCGCAGGGGGTCTGGGGCACTCCCTGGGGGCTTGACATGGGCAGGTGCTTCGCCTCACTGTGCTTAGTGTCCTCCTCTGTGAAATGGACTCGGTGACAGTTCCCACCTCTGCAGGCGGTCGTGAGGTCTGAAGGATGAACATAAAGCCAGCACAGTGACTGGTACCCAGCGTCAGTGTGGTTCCCAGATGGCCCTCCAGTAGCATCTCACCATCCCATTTCCACGCTCGAACCAGCTGGCATTCAGACAGCGCTATTCCCTCCACATCTGCCAACATCAGGAATTAGGGACCTCTTTCATCTTTGCCAATCGGATCACCAGCACTGACATCACATGACTGCAGTTGGTATGTATCGGGATTCTGCGGATGTCTGTGAAAACTGTGGAATTTTTATTTGCCAGCTGGGAAGGTGGGGGGTCAGTGTAGCAACGGCTGCGGGACAGGCAAATGACGGAGGCTGGCGTAACTCTATCCCCTTCAAGTAAATGCCTGAAAAAACTCATCTTTCAAAAATTCAGTGTTATGCGATCACATCCACTGATTGAATGGTTAATACATATATTTTTATATATACAAATTTATACAACATATATTTTATAAATGTATATCTCTTAGGCAACTAAAAGACAACGTGGTTTACAAGCCAAGCTGCTCGAGAGGACACGGTAAGTTTGTGGCTGCCTATTTTAGTCAGAGCTGCTCTCAGTGAGTTTTTGTTGAGAATATAGAAGTGGACCTAGTGAAAAAAATAAAGTGAGATTCCTGCCTCACACCACATGCTAAAATTTATTCCTGGTGGACCAAAGATTAAAATGCTAAATAAAAAAAAACAAGCAAATAAATAAACTAATGAAAGTAAAAGGACTAGAAAAATAGGTATGAATGAATATCTTATAATCTTGGGGATGGAAAAAATCTTTTGACGTATGGTACTGAGGACTGAAACTGTCAAAAACAATTTTGGGGGCCGGCCTGGTCCCCCAAATGTGGACTTAGCCACTATGTTGCTAAGTTCACATGCTCTGCTTCAGCAGCCAGGGGTTGGTGGTTCCAGATCCCAGGTGCAGACCTACACACTGCTCATCAAGCCATGCTGTGACAGCATCCCACACACAAAATAGGGGAAGATTATCACAGATGTTAGCTCAGGGACAATCTCCCTCACCAAAAAAATAAATAAATAAAAAATAAAAATAAAAATAAATCTAACTACCTAAAAATTAAAATAAAAAGTTCTGAGGGGCCGGCTCGGTGGCCCAGCAGTTGAGTACACACATTCCGCTTTGGAGGCCTGGGGTTCACCGGTTTGGATCCCATGTGCAGACATGGCACTGCTTGGCAAGCCATGCTGTGGTGGGCGTCCCACATATGGAGTGGAGGAGGATGGGCATGGATGTTGGCTCAGGGCCAGTCTACCTCAGCAAGGAGAGGAGGATTGGTGGCAGATGTTAGCTCAGGGCTACTCTTCCTCAAAAAAAAAAAAGAAGAAAGCTCTGAATAACAAATAAAATACTATAAACAAGTTAAGAAATAACAAAATTTTTAAATTTGTGGAAAATGTGTAAAATGTGACAAACATATGGTATGGAGCCTTAATATATAAAGAGTAATTGCTAATCAATAAGAAAAAAGTGACATATACTGATAGGATATAAACAAGTGAATACCTAAACAAGAAATGCAAATGACAAAGGAACAAGGAACCACTTCATCTTGTTCAGTGCCTTCCACATCACAGATTCAGTGAAATGGTTGTTTGATGCCTGAACCTGTCCTGAGTCATGTAATAATAGTTCACTAAGCTCTTATCAGGGGATCCAGAGAGATAGGACAAGCACAGAACTCAGCTCTGTCCCCAGGCCTGCAGAAAATCAGTGCACTCGGAGCAGTCACTGGGGAAGTTCCTGCCACTGATGAGCTGTGTGACTTTGGCCAAATGCCTTAACGTCTCTTTGCCTGCTAAGCTGAGTAAATGAGGATAAATGAGCACAGTATTAATACCTAGCCCATGGGACTGTTGCAGGTATTAAGCAAGTTAATACATGTAAAGTACTTGGAACAGGGACTGGCTCATCGCAGACTCAGCAGTGCACTCCAAAATCCAGAAATAAAGCGGAGGTAGGAAGCACGGAAACGCCCACCATTCATTGATCCGTTTGTTCAGCAAACAGTGAGTCAGGGCCTGCTACGTGCCAGGCAGAAGCACAGTCATGACAGATGCTCGTTAAATATTAAGACAGAGATGGAAGCAGCGTCAGCAAAGGGGAGATGATCTGCGACAGGGGAGCCCCTAGTCGGTGGAGGCCCCCAGACTCGGGGCCTGGCCCCGTCTCCATGGGGGGAGCTTTCTGGAGGAGCTCAGCCTGGAGACATGGGTAGGGGTTTCCCAGGCAGAGAAAGCAGCGGGCTCCAACTCTCGGAGGTGCGAGAGGATGCAGGACACGTCAGTCCGATTTTCCTCGCGGCGCAGCCCGTCCCGACCGGGGCTGGTTTGGGAGCCAGGATGCCCCAGTTGCACAGGGCTCCGCCGACTTCCTCATGTGTGTGTGCGCGTGTGCACGGTGTGTGTGTGTGAAAGAGGGGCTCTCTCTCGGTCTCGTCATCAGTGGATGCAGATGGACCTGCTCTTTCTCTGCGGTTCTGGGAGGTTCGGTGATGTCGGGCGTGTGAAACCCTTACCAGTCGGCGGGCCTGTCGGGAGGCACCCACGGATGGGTCTCCCGGCCGGAAGGCAGCTCTTCCGATGGGATTTTCAATTGGTCACACCACTGACCCCTAAAGGCCGTGACTCGAGAGTTGGGACCTTTGGAGGCACCAAGCTGACCTTCCCAAATCCTCTTCGGGGTGATTCTACTTCAGGTTTCTCACTACTGACATTTCCTTCATCTTGAAATAACAATTCTTTATCACGGGGGCTGGGGGGCTGCCTGTGCGTTGTGCTTGTTTAGCAGCATCCTTGGCCTCCATCCAGTAGCAGCCAGTAAGAACCCCCACCTGCTCCCATCACCACCACCCAGTGCTGATAATCAAAAATGTCTCCAGACACAGCCAAATGTCCTCCGGGGGCCAGAGTCGCCTCACTGAGAACCACTGCTCCAGGCCACTGCAGGGCTCCTGGGGGCCGCCCAGCCTGGGAGAGCTTTCCCACCCGAGGAAACGTCTACACTGGCGTCTGCAGTCACATTCCAGCCTTGAATGTGATTTTTTCGATCCAGGAGACATTTTAAATCTCTTAATGAGCTGACAATAGAGTCTTAAAAATCAAGCTATTTCCTATAAAAATCTAGTTTCCTGGCTTCTCTGGAAAAATGGGAATCTCCGAGAACACCGGGTCTGTGTTCCAACGAGCAGCTGCTGGAGAGAGCTGGGCTGCGTCTGCCCTCTTCAGTGGTCACGGTCCTCCCCTTGGGCACAGTCCCCACCGCTCTCTGTTGTGCCCTTCATCCCAGGAGCCAGGGTCAGCGTCCATCTATCCCACATTTCCGCAACGCTGCTGGCCCCTGAGGGTGCATGAGTTTGGAACTGGATCTAACGCACACACAGAAAGACACACACACACGCATAAACACACATACCCACATACGAACGCACGTATGTGCACATATACACACAGACATATGCACATAGGCATATGTACACACACAAATACATGCATGCATACACACACCCCACACACGCACACACCCCCAGAGCCCACGCCTCCCCCCCCGCCGGCCCACCGCAGCCCGGCGCACAGCGCATCTCTGAGGCGCACGCCTGGCCGCGAGGGTCTGCCCTTTGAAGTTGCGCCTTCCCCCTCCACAGGGACTCTGGGGTGGCTGCCCGCTGACGGGTAGGACAGCTCCACTCTCAAAAACTGCCGCACGTGTTTATTATGGCCATGAGTGTGGGCCGGGCCCACTTCTGGCTTGTGTAAGTGTCAACTGGCGACAACACGCGCTCAACAGAAGGCAGCCATCAAAGTCGGCGCCGGGACCACCCAGGGTCGTGCTCACGGCGGCGCGGGCTCCCATCCCTGAGTCGCTTCCCCCGCCTTTGGCGAGAGAACTAAGGGTGTCGGGAGTGACAGCGGCTGCCAGGACAGGTCAGACGCGGAGACGGAGGCCGCCTGGTGAGCACCACGAGCCGCGCTGGGAGAGGACCCGGCCACACGGTCATCCCGTTCTGTTCTCTCTGGAAGGTTCCCAGGCCCCACTCCAGCCCCCTTGAGCCCACGAGCTCAGACACTGACGGGCGGGACAATTTCCCACCTCTGCCTGAATCGTAATAATTCGCGTGGAGGTCTGAGCGGGTACCGGTGCCTTCGACTCACTCCCAACACGGTATCTTGCTCAGTTTCCACCACAACCGTGTGAGGAGGAGCCGTGTGGTCCCACTCGTGCCGAAGCTCAAAGGCTCCCGTCACCGCTGAGATGTACTGAGCCGAGATAACGCACGCTCTGACAGACGGCCCATCAGGGACCTTTCCACAATCTCATGAAAGAGGTTCTCTTATTATTCCCACTTTAGAGAAACTGAGGCTCAGAAGGTCTCTTTCTTCTCCCCTCCTGCCCCTTTCTCCTCACCGTCACTCTCCAGGCTGAGCTTTACTGAGCCCTTACAAATGCTGTGTCAGGCGCTTCACTGCCACCATCTCAGTTAACCCCCCAAAGGCCCCGTGAGGCAGGTGCTGTTGTCACCGACTCACAGACGAGAAACCAGAGCTCAGCCTCACGCCCAGAAGCCTCAGACCCGGCCGGGACTCAGGGCTCGGTGGGGACTGTCCGCCCCCTGGCCTCAGGAGATGTGGGCTTTCACTAAGCAGGACCAGCACAGCATCCACTGGACCAGAGCCGACCCAGAAGCCCCCACTCCCAGCGGCCAGGAGCAGCCGTCAGAGGGTCACAGAGGGAGCAGGCGTCAGGCCTCCAGGAGGTGCATCCGCTGTGACCGAGACTGGGTTTCGGGTGCCTCCAGCTGGGAAGTCGCCGTGGGTCTCTTGATAAGGTGCTAAAATCCGCCTTGCAATTTCTAACCTGTGAAACTGGCAGTGGAAAACTGGGTGGTTACAGAGAGGCTGGACGCCAAGCAACCCAGAGAAATAAGGATAAATAATAAGAACCACAATGACACTTGTTATCCCAACATGGGGCATTTTAAAGCGCCCGAAGCACTGGGAAACATAAAGTGCCAAGAATCACAAATTGCCTGCCTTCATTCAACTCCAAGGATGCCGCTAAGACAGATCTGGGGGCCGCTGTGGGTCCTTCCCTCCTCCTCCTTTGTCTTTTTCCTACAAACCTATACAGGAGCTTGGCTGAAACCAGCTCTTTCCGGGAGGCAGTATGTATTAACCAGACTCTGGAATCAGCCAGATGTGGGTTCAGACCCCAGCTCCACCACCACTTCTGGCCGTGTGAATAATTAGCAAATTATTTGGCCTCTGGAAGCTTTAGGATCCTCGCTTAGAAAATGGAGCATAGAATAATAACAAAGCTGCAACAAGCCGAAGGCATAATTCGTCCCAGTGCCGGGCCCAGGGAGCAGCTGGCAAGTGTTGGCTGGCAGTTCTTCACGCTGGTCGGGGGTTCTCGCCACCTTCCGTGGGCTCAGAGGCCCCGGCAGAGTTTGTGCTCGGTTCAAGCCATGTGTCTTCCATTTCTCATTCCCCCTGTCTTTCTTCCCCATCTGGAGATTCTACCAAAGCCCATTATCTTATCACTTTAATGATCATGGCAAGCTAGAGTTTTAGAATCTTAAAAAACAAAAACCAAAAAATGAAAAAACTAACTGAATTTGGGAAAAGAAGGGAAATTTTTCCCTGAAAGAGAGACGTGTGCAAGAAAACTTGAAAGCTTAACTTTATTCCTAATTGAGGCAGGGGTTTTGCGGCCCGCCACACGCGCATCAAATGATTACGACTCCGCGGCTGTAGTTCAGCACCTGGGCTCTGGCGAAATTGTCTTTCAATGCCTTGCTCAGGCTGTTTGGTGTCTGATTACGCCTGGCTGTCAAGGTGCTGGCAGAAATCTCATGCTGCGTCTACTGCCGCTGCCGTGGCCAAGCCGGGGAGGCTGGTGGGCCCGAGACCGGAGACTGTTTACCAATAGGGTGACCGAGCATACTGTTGCTGGACCCGAGGCCTCCTGGGATGCAACACTTTCAGTCCTAAAACCAGGAAAGGTCTGGGCAAACCTGGATGAGAGGGCCACCCAGCCCACCAAATAGGTATTCTGGCCTTCTTCCAAACAAAACCACATTTTAATCTGCTAAATGTGGGCGACGATGCATCTTGCTAAAAAACTGTATTTCCTTTGTGGCTAGGGATGGTCATGTGACACAGTTCTGGCCAGTGAGATGTGACTAGAGGTCCCCAATAGGACTTCTGGGGAAGCTCTTTAAGTGGGGTTAATTCGACAGGCACCTGTCCTTTTTAACTTTCCACCTCCCTGCATCTTCCCTGCCCAGGATGTGGATATGATGACTGGAGCTGCAGCCTCCATCTTGGGACCTTGAGGTAACCTTGAGGATGGAAGCTACACTTTTAGGATGGCAGAACAGAAAGCAAGGAGCTTGGGTCCCTGATGACATTATATGGCCACGATCCAGCTCTGGACTTCTTTTAAATAAGAGATCAGTAAACCTGCGTTTCTGTAAGCCACTCTCTTACAGCCTTCTGTTAGTGGCAGCTGAATCAGTAAATCACCAAGTATCCTGGATCCCCCGGGACTGTCCCGGCTTTAGCTCTGAAACCCCTCTGTGCGAGGCAAACCAGAATAGTTGGTCATTCAGGAACGAGATTCCTAACAGATGCAGCTGGGATTGGGGGGCTCCGGGAGGGGTTCTCCACCTGGGGGGAGGTTTCTGAAGAAAAGATGATCCTGGATGAGGCCCACGGGTGGGACAGGATGGAACGCGGCCTCCTCTGCCCTCAGCAGAGGGACGGAGGGAGAAACCAGAGAGAAGGCACCACCGCCCATGCTGGCGTGAAAACAGAGGTTGTAAGTGAGTCCCACGCTGACGTGTCCACAGCACTGGATTATCACGCAGCCCCCTCCACATGGAGTATGGGCGCGCAGCTCGCTCTCCGCTTCAGCAAATCTGAGCACCTGTTGTGTACCAAGCGGTGCTCAGCTCCGGAGCAGCATGGAGTGAGGAAGTCGATGGTTCTTGCCCTCGTGCAAAGACGAGGACTAAAACATCAACAGGTGGATAAACACATCGGTACAGCTCGTGACACCGGACGTGGAGGAAAGGATACAGAGGAAGCAGGGAGGGGGCGTGCGCTCAGAGGGGTCAGCGAAGACCCCTCCAGACGTCACCGAGAGCGGAGACTGAAGGACGCGTGAGGAGTCTGTGAAAGCCGCCCAGGCAGAGGGACTGCGAGAGGCAAAGGCCGGGAGGCAGGAAGCGGTTTTCTGAGCTGAAGATGCAGAAAGGAGTCTGTGTGGCTGACGCCAGTGATGGGGAGGCCAGGGCCTGAGGCTGGACAGGGAAGCGGGCGCCGCGTCCCACCGGACTTGAAGGTCTGGCTTTGAATTTCCATTCTGCCCCTTAGCAGCTGTGTGACTGTGGCTAAGGTAGTTAACCACTCTGAGCCTGGATTTTCTCATTTGCAAAATGAGATCATCATAGGGTGGTTCTGAGTTTAAGAAACAGAAATGTTAAGTCCTTAGCCTGTGGAGGGAACGGTAGATGTCGTCATTGTCAACCCTCGAAGGGGAGCTATTTCCCCAGACGAACGTTGTTTAATCAGTAAGACACAGCACGTGGCTTATCAAGGATGCACTGCCAGGGCAGATGGTGGGGACATGGGGCAGCAGGCCTGGACGGGAGGAAATGTAAGGCGCAATTTCAGGCGGGTCGGGGAGGGTGGCGTCAGCCTGATCCTGCGGGGACTCTGGAGGGTGTTGCCCCCTGCAGTTTTCCTGACCTGATTCTAGGGAGCTGAGCTTCCTGGACCCGCCAATCCATCCCAGGCTAAGGGCCACCCAGTCGTGCAGGCTCCCGACCACTTCTGGGTCCCTGGCACTTCTCAAAAGACAGTCCGAGGGGAGGAGCCCTCAGAAACATCGCTGGGGTCCGTGGAGACCCGGGCAGACCCCGCTGTCCACTGCAGCAGCTCACCCACGTGGACCTTCGGGAGTGGATAGTCACTCTGACCTCAAGTGGATCACAGGCCGTGAGCGCCAAGCTCACGTCAGACCCGGTTATCTGCTGCGTCCCAGAGCCTGGCTGACGCTCGGTCTGCGGTGGGTGAATAAATGAATTCATCGTGGAGGGACTAACCACGTGACCGGATGAGGTCAAGGGCCCACGCCAAGTGGCCGCAGACAGCCCTGCTTTGGGACACCCTCCTCCCCGAAGCCCACCTGACTAGACTGTGCTCTCGTCGCCACCCTCCCACTCGCCGTTTGTTTCCCAGTGGGATTGTGGGGGCCTCGAGACAACACCGGGTCTCGTACCCCCAGCGCCGTGGTTTGCTCGGAGGGGTCCCCCGACCAGCAGTGTCAGCACTGCCTGGGGACTTGTGAGAAATGCAGGGTCTCAGCCCCACCCGACTCAGGAATCAGAAGCTCTGGGCGTGGGCCAGGGACCACGGCGCTGGCCGTCTGTCAGGGCCAGCAGCGGGCTGGGGACACGGAGCACGCGGTCGACTACTGTGGCTGAGGCATCCACAGTGGTGTGCAGGGCGAGGGACTCCTGTCCGACCCTGCCTTTCCGCATCCCCTCCAAGGCCAAAGCCCACCTCTCCCACCGTTCACTCACCGTTCGCTCATCCTGTGCTGAGCTGCCCGCGCTCTCGCCGGCTCCGTCCTGGGCACCGGAGACACAGCCGTCAACACAAGGTCTGGTCCAGGAGTCCTGGTCACGGTGGTTTGGAAGCAGGAGCAGAAGCCCGCTCAGGCCAGCTCACGCTAACACGGAGTTTGTTGTAGGAACACACAGGACCCTCAGAGAGGCGAAGGGTCAGGTAGACTGAGCCTCTGGAACTGGGGCTGGGACCCGGAGCCCACCTGCCGGCCCTGCCTCCCAGGACAACGTGCTCTCTCTCAGCTCCGCCCTGTCTCTCTGAGACCCTGGTCCTCCCATGTCTCTGTTCTGCCAGCTGTGGGGTCTTGGCTCTGCCCTCGAGCAGTCTTCCTTGGAGGTCCTAAGATGGACATCGCAGTTCCAGTTTCTAGACAAACAACATCCAGAGGAAGAGGAAAGACCACCTCTTGCGTGTATCTCCCTCGCTAGGAGCGTGTGATGCTTTCCCTCATTGGGGAAATCCACTCAAGTACACCCGCAGGGGCGGCAGGACCACGGCACCCTTGTAGACGTATCCTGTTTCTGTCCGTGGGAGCAAAGCCCCACACTGCGGCCTGGACCACTTCTCCACTCAGCTCTTCCTGCCTTCCGTCTCCCCTCACCTGCACCTATCTGCAAATAGCTACCAGAGCCTTCCAAGAATAGTATTTTCTACATGCCACTCTCCTGCTCAGGAACCAACTATGACTCCCTATTACCTACTGCATCCAACTATAACGCCTCTGTCTGGCTTTCATGACCCTTCAAGACTCAAGACCCTCAGACACACCTGTCTGTTGACAATTATCCTGGCATATCCTAATGTCTACCATTTGGTCAAATCGGATTGTCCTTGCACAGCGTCCAAATACCAAGCCAATTTCTACTTCCCTGACTTTTCTCAAGTTTGTCCTTCCACCTGAAATGCCCTCTCTTTTCTGTTAATAAAGACCTATCCATCCTTCAAATCTGGTTAGAGGAGGTGATGGGCACAGGGCCAGCATCCGTAATATCACACGGGGACAAGAGAAAGAGTCTGAGACACAATGACTTGGGTTCGAGTCCTGTTTCTATCAGGACTGTGCGACCTCAGCATGTGAAGAAGCTGTCTGAGCGTCAGTCTTCTCATCTTTAAAATATCAACAGTAAATCGTATCACATGGCTCTGCCTGAGGGTTAGGAAGACAAAGCACACAGTACAGCCCTTCCCATAACAAACGCTCCATCGACAGTCAAGATGATGAGGAAGCTCCCGGATGAGCAACCGCTGGCATTGCTGCCGCGGCTGCTGTTCACACTGGAGCCTCTTCTCCCCAGCAGAGGTCCTGACCTCCCGTCTCATCCGCCTCAAAAGCTGGCGTGAATCTGCCACTGGCCTCTGGGTGGCTTTGTTCTCGGGCGTGGGGCGGAGAAGATGCCCACAGCCCCGTGTTCGCATCCTGACCCCCTTGATCATCTCCGGACGTCCTTCTCGCAGGGTGTGGCTCTCAGGCCTGCTCAGCCAGGTGACGATTACAGACTCTGGAATTCACTACCTGTAGCAACTGGGTGGGACCAGAAGCTGTGAAGCAACCCGGGCAGGCGAGTCCTTGCTCCGCCAGGCGGAGGGCGGGGCGGGTACTCCTGACCGTCGTCCACCCTGCGCGGGGCAAACAGAGCTGCCCATCTCTGCCGCCTCCCAGGTGAGGCCAAGGTTTCCATCTCCTGCCTCTCTCTCTGCTGCCCGAGGCCAAACCCCAAACCCAGAGGTCAGCAGAGGACAGGCATTTTGATGCCTTAGCCCTGAACGAGGCTAGACGTTGCCTCCGGAGACCCTGTCTGAATGGGAAGACTCAAGACCTCTGAAAATGTCCCCGATCTCCAGGAGCACCTCAGACGTCCTTCTGGCCTCGGCGCCCTGAGCCCACGGTCAGCCTGCCCGCGTGTCTGGAGTGGGGGTGGAATGCGATGGGGACGCGAGGGGGACACGTGGTTGAGCCAGAGAGAACCCAAGGCTCCAGCTCTCTGCGAGACCGTGGGCTCGCTGCTTCGGCCGCCTGGGCTGTTTGCTCATCTGCAAGGGTTGGATCAACAGCAGAGATGGAGGCCGATTCCACCGCCCCTGCCGGCCCGGATTGATGGTTAGTGACCCTCCTGTGTGCTGGGTCAAGAAGGCTTCTGCAGCTGAATCTGGGGCTGCTGGTGCTGCTGCTGCTGCTGCTGCTGCTGGTGTGGACGGAGCCGCACTAGCCACCACTGTTAAGTGCTTTACACAGATCTCATTTATCCTCACAACTCTGTAGTGTAGTACTATTTGTGTCTCTTTTGTAGATGAGGAAATAGAAGCTCAGAGAGGTTAAATAACTTGCCCCAGGACACACAGCTAGAAAGCAAAAGATCCTGGATTTGAAGCCAGCCAGTCTGGTTTTGGAGCAGGAGTTTTTTAATCTCTGCACTGTGTGGAGTGCTAGAATTGATTAGTGATGTCTGCCACGGGAGCTTACATGCGTGTGCTATGGATTTGTCATCTCCAGATTTGTCCATCTCCAATTCAAAGATTCTAAGACTCAAGACCCACCTTGGACAGGAGCCTTCCTGTCCTTGCACAGAGACTCCTGCAGCTGCACAGTCATGGGGGACCATGAAAATGACCACACAAGCTGGAACTGTGCAAAGTAACCGTGACCATCAGTGGGGAAATTAGAGTTGTTTCATGACCTCTAAAAAATTTTTGTCAACAATTAAAGACTCTCTTACTGTCAGTTATAAAAGTATGAGGACATGAAAACAATAGTAAAGTAATATTTATTTAGTACACTGTAATTTGAAACATTAGAAATAGGAGGAATTGAAGCTTTTTATTTCTTTGTAAAAAATCTTTCAGTTCCATGTCTTGGAGAAGTGGACAGGCGGAGCCCAGAAACAAATCAGTCAGAGAAGCCTTTGTTCTCTGCTCTGCCTGTCCACAGCCCAGCCGAACTCCAAGGCCATCCAGTGCCTGCCTCCTCCAGGAATGCTTCCTGGCTTTTTCTATGATTGCTCCCTCTTTGCAGGCCTGCCACCACTTCCGTTCTGAAGCACTTGGTGTTCTCGAGGAGGAGACCATTTTCTTTCATCTCCCCACCTCAAGGCACACCCCCCTCCTCTGGTGCAGAGGGTGCTGCTCCCAGCAATGGGGTGCGTGAGAGGATCTCTAGGTGGCACACAGACAAACAATTCTTTTCTTGTAACGATTTTATCTCTTCATTTTTATGGCTGTCTGTGATGTGTGGGAACTGATTTTCCATTCACGGTGGTGACAGAGGTTCTTAAATAAATGCATTCACCTGAGGAAGGTGAGCCGATTATAAGCACAGGTTGTACAAGAACACAGCAACCCGCCTGGCATGCTGCGTGGAGAGGAAGATGGGGGGACGTTACAGCCCAAATGTCTGCGTCCCCCCAAAACTGCCTGAGCCCCCTGTGCTCAGGTTAGGAGGTGACAGGTCATGGCCGTGGAGCCTTGTGAATGGCATTAGGACATTCAGTTAAACACGAGTTTCGGATAAACAATGAGTAACGTTCTAGTATAAGTGTGCCCCAGCTCGTGTGTGTCCCGTATTTCATCTGGCAACCCAGCAAGGCTCCTCCCGCTCAGTCTCCTCTCCCGGGCCTGGACGTGCAGCTGAGTTACGTGAATTCCTACTCTGGTGAAGAGTAAGTGATGTGACGTCACGTTCCCTGGGACGTAGAAGGTTCTCGATAGAGTATTTAGTTTGATAACGCTGCCACACCCGAAGCAAGCCCCAGAGTTATGAGTGGGTTCTAGCTCCCTTCTGGGTACGTGGACATGTTCGTTCAGCATTTATTGGTGGACTCACTGAGTGGTTTTCACAAGGAATGGGGATCACAGCCTCCTGCCCAGATGGAACTTAGGGGCGCTGTAATAAGATGACAGTTGAAGGGCTGCCTGTCCATTTTTCCAGTTGCCAGCATGGAACAACCAGCCCTTATAGGACCCTGCCAGCGACGACGTGACCGGCATTGTCTTTTCACTGGGCCTGAGGAGGCAGGAGAGGGTATTGTGGGAACAAGCCCAGAGCTGAGAGCCAGATTCTGGAGGCAATTAGCTCCCTGGCCTTGGACAAGTCATTTCGACTTCTGTGGACTTCAATTTTCTCATCCGTCAAATGGGGATAAATGAGGTTGCTCAGCCCGCCTCGTAGCTCAGACAGATGTCTTGAAGACTGCCCCAGAAGGTGGACGTGAAAGCAGGTTGGAAAGTAAATGTGCCAACAAATACCCCTTCCTATTGGTCACCTCTGAGAGAAGTGGGCAGAAAGCAGAAAGCACGTGGCTTCAGAGGGTTTGTCACCCGGCTGCCTCGTGAATCTCTATCCTCGTACACGTAGACTCGGGAACATGGTGGGAGTCACTGCTGTGTGTCCCCGAGCCTGTCCCTGCACTGTCCCTGGCATTGCTGAATGAATGAATGAATGAATGAACGAATGAGTGAGTGACACACAATAGGAAGGATTCAGAGGAGGGCAGGGAGAGCCACCCAGCGCTTTCGAGGTCCTCTATCCCAATGCTCTGGTGTCCCTCTGGGAGAACCCTCAGCTGGAGCGGACTACACGCTTCCTCGAGATGACTCAGCTTGATAACAGAGCTTTGCCAGCAACATCCTGGTACCCGGAAGGGGCGTGGCTCTAGAATCATCATCATCATAATGGCGACAGTAACCGCCAGCTTTTCACCAGGGTCTTCCGGGTGACCTGCACACTGTGCAGAGCCCGACACGAATTGTCTCCTTTAACCCTCCAATCCCACTATGAGACAGGAACTATTAATGTCTTCATTTTACAGGTGAGGAAACTGAGGCACAGAGAGGCGAAGTCATTTGCCTGAGGTCGCCCAGCGGGAAAGTAGAGTCAGGCCTCCATGCTGGTGACACCTTCTCCACCTGCTCCCTGCACCTCCTTCTTCCTGGAGCTGGGAGGCCACCCCAGGTCAGGGCTCCACCTCTTCCCGCCAGGTGGCCTCCAGCTGGGATGGAGCTCTGAGTCTCAGTGTCCTCACCTCGACAGTTGGGCAGCAATAAAGCGCCTGCAGCAAGGCGGCCAGCGCTGCAGCCAAAAGCAGGGGCACCGGAGCTCAACGCGCTGGGTTCAAATCCTGGTACCGCCGTTTACCTGCTGTGTGACTTTGGGCACACGCCTTAACCTCTCTGAGCCTCACTTTCCTCCTCTACAGAAATGGGAACAGTAATGGGGTGTTCACCCATGAGCTATTGTGAGGATTCAATAAGATCCTGTAGCATTGTTTCTAGAACGCAGACTGGGCTGTGCAACCAGCGCATAGTAGATTTTGGAGGAAAAAACGTTCCTTGCAGTCTCACCTTTCCAGACTCCTCGGCTCCAGTTCCTCCCTTCTCACCCCCTGCCTCCCCCGAAGGGACGAAGCTCCGATCCGCCGCTTCTGCTCAGTCTGTGGATGCAGAATGGGCGTTTCTGTTGATCAAAAGCACGCTGTCCCACACAGCGAACTCCCCAAGCATCTTCATCATAACTGCGACAGACAAAGCTGACAGTCAGAAGCATTTAATACTCAGAATGCAGAAATTTTTTTAACTATTAAATTTTTTAACATATCTATGCTATTCAATCGACCAGGTAATTTTAATTGTTCGAGAGCAATACAAAATATTCTGCTTGAAACGCAGTGCGGGCATCAGAAGACCTCCCTCTGGTTCGCTCTAGTTACCTGTCTAGCTGCTTCTGCAGCCTGCAGCCCCTGGAAGGCAGGGCCTCTTCTTGCTGGATTTGAACCCCAGGGTCCAGCTGAGCTGTGGGTACTGAATGAGGCCTCAGCATGAGTGCTGGATGAACAAACGGGCCTCACGACCAGGCTGGTTAGCTCTAGTTCCGGTGGAAACAGCCGGCCTCTGGGGACGCTGCTCCCCCCCCACGCTCGGCTTTCTTCTAATTAGCACCGAATAACAAAAGCGTAACAGCAGCACCCCCTCCCAACTTCTCTAACAGCCTGTCAGAGACAGGACAGTGTGAACAACAGCTCGATCTATGAGCAACTTTGTCATTTTTTTCTGTTTAGAATAAATGTACCCACGGGGGGAGGGAGAGGCCCTGAGGATTTCACTGCAGGAAAATGGGCCCGGGGTGGGGAAGCTGGGAAGTGTCAGGGTGCCGTGGGGAGGGGGCCCCGAGGCAAGGCGGGGTCTCACCTCCAGGACTGGATCAGAAGATGCCGACTCTCTGTGTGACTTTGAACAAGCCACTTTCTTTCTATAGAGACAAGTTCCCGCCCCTGGAGGGATAGAAGGATGGACGCAGGGCTGCTCGAATGAAGAGAGACAAGTGTATAGATGCAGCCCTGTGCTGGCGTGCCTGGATGCTTCTAAGTGCACCGCATGCTTTGCGTCGTGAATGCTCACGGTTGCCGTGTTCTTCCCACTTTGCGGCTGAGCATCCAAAGGCCAGGACCACAGGGTCAGGAAACAGCCGGCCAAGCTTGGACGCTGCCCCGCCCGGCTTCGATGCCGATGCCGTCCCCGCTGCCTGCTGATGCCGCCAGGACAGGAGGGCCACTCAGCAGGGGCAGATGGGCCCCTCGGGGGGCTGACAGATGAAGCCCCACACAGACTTTCTGGTTCCCTGGACTCCTCAGAGTCTAGCCTGGTCGTGAGGCCCATTTGTTCATCCAGCACTCATGCTGAGGCCTCATTCAGTACCCACAGCTCAGCTGGACCCTGGGGTTCAAATCCAGCAAGAAGAGGCCCTGCCTTCCAGGGGCTGCAGGCTGCAGAAGCAGCCAGACAGGTAAATAACTCATTCACTCGTTCATTTATTCATTCATGCAACAGGTATTTATAGAGCGTCAACTAGCTGGATGGAATTTCTAGAGTCTGGGGACACAGCAGTGAGAAAGGCTGAAGATCCTGTCTTTACGGACTTTACGTGGTGGGGGCAGGGGACAGACAGTGGGCAAATAGCACAGATAATGCTGGATGGTGATAGTGGCCACAGATGAAATAAGGCAGGGGATCATGATAAGGATGGCTGCCAGGGGTGATGAGGGAAGGCCTCCTGGAGGAGGTGGCATTTGAGTGGAGACCTGGAAAGTAAGGAGTGAGGTTTGAGAAGATGTTGGAGAGGGTGTTGCAGGCAGACGGTCCAAAGGCAAAGGCCCCCAAGCGAGAAATGGGCTCGGTGGGAACCAGCTCGGCGTTCATCACCACACAAGCGCCAAGCACCACGGGGCAGAAAAGAGGGAGTAACAGCAGCAATCGTCTGTTAACTTATCCGTCCATCCATCCACTCCTGTACCTCTCTGTTCTTATTCAAGCCCCCCAGAGCCTGGTACCCCGCACCCCCTCCCGGAAAGCCAATGGCAGAGAAGAGATGGCCTTTGAACTTGAAGACATCACCGGTCAACTGAGGACACAATGGCAGCAGCAACAATAACATGGTTGTCCGGAACACAGAGCTGACTAGCGTGGTGAGGCCATGTCACACGTGGGGTCGACTGGGGCTTTTGCTGCGTGTGGCAGAAACCCCAACTCAAACCAACTTCCGTGAAGAGGGGATTTATTAATTTATGCAAAGAAAAGTCCAGAGTGGAGAAGACTTTGGGGGTAGCTCCCTCAGGAACCGGCCTTCTCCCCCCTCCCTCGGCTCCGCATTGCTCTGCGTCAGCTCCCACCTTCCAGGTTCAGGGTCAGCGGACACCAGTGAGTCTCTGAAAAGTCCCAGCAAAACCCGCCTCATCTCCCATGGGCTCTGCTCAGGGCCCATGGCGGCCACGAGCCAATCCCTGTGTGTGGGGGAATCTGATTCTCTGATGGGTCGAGCCTGGGGCCAGGCTGGCTCTGCACCCCAGAGGGGCAGGGATGGTCCCCGGGTAGCTGTGAGCGGGTCCGGTACTCACCTGCCCAGTAAAGGCTGGTCACCTTGAATCATCTGATCACAGTAGGGCAGACATCGTGAGCCCATTTTACACCACTGAGAGGAAGGCTCCAAGAATTTACATGGCTTTTCTGAGATAATATGGCCTCAAATGGGACAAACTGGGGACCAGAAGCTAATTATTCTCACTTGTTCATTCGCCCAAGTCAGTGGGTCTCGAAGGGGCAGGCAGATACTGTCTTCCAGGTGGGGTTGCCATATTTAGCAAATAAAAATATAAGATGCCAAGTTGGATTTGAATTTCCAATAAACAAAACATAATTTCCAAGCGTGTTCCAAATAGTGCATGAAATATCCCTATATTGTAGAGAAAAGAGTCCATTGTTCATCTGAAATTCAAATTTAAACAGGCATCCTGTATTTATCTGGCAACGCTAGCCCAGAGGGTGCTCAGCAGTGTCTGGAAACACTTTCTGCTGTCATGCCTTGGGATGTGGCGGTTGTCCTACTGGCCTCTAGTGGGTAGGAAACCAGGGATGCTGCTAAGCCTCCTGCAATGCACAGCCCAGCCCCACAGCAGAGGGTTCTCCTGCCCAGGTTGTCGATAGTGCTGACGTTCAGAATGCCCATGCTGAGGGACATGACCACCCTACATCTCTAGCTTCGGAAGCATCAAGGCAGCGGGCAAAGCAATTCTTGGACTCCCCTGAGCATCGGTGAGAACCCTCTGCCCACGGTCGGCTGTCAGTGAGGCTGAGGAATGAGGGAGCGATGCCTGCAGCCGTCAGCCTCATGCTGAACGGAACCTTCGGCTTCGCTGTTTGGGTTCCAATTTGGAAACGCTCAGAGGACGTTAACGAGAATCTTTGAACTGGGTTTTGGCACCCACACCCAGGCAGGCTGAGATAAATAGGATCTGTTGATACTCAGTGGAGAAAGGAGAACATTAAAAGGAAATTAAAAAGTTGTGCTTTGCTATTTGTTGTCAAGATCTCCAAGAGACGGCTCTGAAAATGAGTCACCCTTTGCAAAGGAACGTGCCCGCCCGTGTTCTTCACAAGCCCATGTCGCCAGAACGGATGTGCTCTGCCTTGTCCCACGGCCAAGCTGGGGAGGAGGCGGGGAGGATGACTGGGTCCCCCCGCCCCCCCAACCCACCTGGCCAGCTCTGCTTTGGGGAAGAATGGGGAGCCGACTTTTAGGTTGGGTTGGCATCACCCTCTCGAGGGCTGGAGAAAGATTTATCACGTCTCCAATCAGACCTACTGATTTTGCCCCATATTTCACAATCCCTAAAGCTTCATGTTGTAACTGGGCCTGCGACATCGTGGATCCTGGCCGCGGTGTTTCCAACCACCAGCCGTCCCGAGCCGTCCCCGGGTTGCTAAATGAACTTTTATTAGTTTGAGTCTTTTTTGTCTTGTATTGGGCTGTGTTTGAGAAAGGAGGGGGTGGAGGGACATATTGGTTTTGTGTGTGTGTTGTATAGATGTAGCTTTCGTCTTTGAAGTTTAAGACCAGTTGTAAATTCCTTGAAGTTCATCCTATTTCCTTTTATATTAGCATGTTAACAAGCTTTGGAAAACTGACAGAGCTTACAGGAAAGCACAGCTGGGTTGATCCTCCAGCCCGGGTTTTAATTCAAACCAGAACGCAGCCATAGCCCTGTGGCCGGGCTGGTGTTTACAAAGGCGGCAGGAAGAGCCCCTGCACGGTGATGAAGCCATCAACTGGGATGCTTTCTCTGGACGAGGCCCCAGTTGGGATTAATTAAGAAAGGAAATGCCACAATGCTCTAAATTACTTCTCTAGGAGAAACCTTTGCACCAGATGAAGTCCAACAATAAAAGGGGAAGAAGAAAAAGGAAAAACACCTCTGAGAAATGTGTTTAATATGGATTTAGGTCTTCCCCAGAGAGGGCAACCGCAGAAGGAAGCTTCGGACTCTTTGCGTGGAACCATGTGACATTTCACACATGGCCAGAAAAGAGAGGGTGCCGAATACATGGGGAGGCTTTCCTCTGCTGATCTGAAGCAGACCCCTTGTCCAAAAACACGGCACGAGCTCCCTCCATTGAAGACGCTCTGGTGGGAGGGAATCCAGGTGTGAAGTCTTTTCGCCATAAAACAAATCCTAAGGAGGGGGCATCTTCTTATCTGGAGATCACTGTGCCCTGCTGACACGGCAGGCGAACGTTTAAGAAAAAACGTGGGCCCTGCTCACTATTTCTTTGCACATGACGGGTCTGGTGGCGTTTGAAGCAGACAGATGTGTCAAAGTGAAGTGGGTGGCGTGGCTGCAGAAGTGAAAGGTCGAAATTTCACTGAGATTTCCACCGAGGTTTCCACCAGAAGGGGCCCAACTGTTTGACTCTAAGTCTGCTCGGGTCGGCCGTGTTTCAGACACTCTGTCGGCTCCTAAGGACGTTGGGTCAGGAAACAGAAAAGATCTCTTTCCCTCCCAACAGGGGCCGTGCGCCCCCCTCCCCTTGCTGTGAATTTCCGTTTCGCTGCTTTCTGTCCCCCGACGGTAAATGATGTCAGAGCACCTCCTGCGCATCACAGAGGGCTTCGGGGCAACATGGTTGATTTTTATTTTGATGGGATTTCGGGAAAAATAAATAAGTAAAACGTAAACACTGGTGACGAACGTATACTTTCCGTACGGGCCAAGCTTAGCCAACAGATGTTGAGTTTTCATGCACCCTTGGACCTTTTGATTGTTACCGATATGCCACGTGCACCTGGTTATGGGACCAAAATATTCCGCCAGAAAGATAAACAATGGCCGTGGAGATTCAGGCTCATTGGAACCATCTTGGTGAACGGGCACCTCATCGGAGGGGCCAAGAGGGGAATTCTCATTCAGGCGGGCAGCTCCCTTCGTCACGGCTCCTGCCCTGAGGAGCCAGGGGTGAGTGGTTAAGCTGGGGCTCCTGAGTCAGACAGCCCGGATTAGACCTGAACCTTCCCTTACTGGCTGGGTGACAAGTGGCCTTCTCTGTTCGGGCCTCATATTTTAAAAGGTGGTGATGACATAACCAACCTTGAAGGATCATTCTGAGGAATAAATGAGGGCATGACGGGGAGGCCTTCCCAGGGCCAGCCAGCCAGCGAGTGCCCAGTAACTGGCAGCCACCACAAGGCGAGCCACTCTGACAGCTGGACAGCGGCGGAGCCCACAGATGCTCGTCAACGTCAAACTTTCTAGAAATAAGGCCTTTTCAGTGTGCCCAGAAACCTGGAGGGGATTCTAATTTGTCCATGCTGTTGACTCTGAATTATGAATCAAGGGAGGTGAATCTGGGGCCTATTTGTGCGCAATGAAATCGGAGCAGGCTGTTTGAACTTCCCTGCCTTCTCCCACCCATCATGGAGCTGTTTGTCTGTGTGTGTGTGTGTGTGTCTGAAATATCTTTCCTGAACTTTGTACTGTAAAAGTCTTGCATGTGCATAGTAAAAATTTCAAAACGTTATAGAAGCATCAAAGATTCCCTCCCACTGTGTGTTTTAACCCCAAACCCTCAAGATAGCTGCTGTGGGGGAGGGGGCAGCTTCTCAGACTGTTTGTCCTTACATAAACACACACGTGATTTCATTTTACAAAAACGGGACCACTGTTTTCACTCCGTGACCTTGAACCTCCTTCATATCCATCCATAAATTTCTACCTCATTTTTTTTAAAGATTTTATTTTTTTCCTTTTTCTCCCCAAAGCCCCCCAGTACATAGTTGTATATTCTTCGTTGTGGGTCCTTCTAGTTGTGGCATGTGGGACGCTGCCTCAGCGTGGTTTGATGAGCAGTGCCATGTCTGCGCCCAGGATTCGAACCAACGAAACACTGGGCCTCCCGCAGCGGAGCGCGCGAACTTAACCACTCAGCCACGGGGTCAGCCCCACTACCTCATTTTTTTTAATAGATTTATTTTTTAGAACAGTTTCAGATTTACAGAAAAATTGCAAACCTAGTACACAGTGGCCGTGTCCCCCACATACCAGTGTCCCTATTATTAGCAACTTACATTTGTGCACTATGTCTGCTGTAATTAATGAACCACTATTGGTGCATCATTATTAATTAAAGTCATACCTTATTCAGATTTCCTTTGCTTTTCCCTAATGCCCTTTTCCTGCTCCGGGACCCCACCCAGGACACCCCATGACGTTAGTTGTCGTGTCTCCTTCGGCTCCTCTGGGCTGTGACAGGCTGCCCTTGTTTTCGATGGCCGTGGCCGTCTGAGGAGGCCTGCTCAGGCGTTTTGTAGGACGGCCTCTGCTGGGGTTCGTCTGACGGTTTTCTCACGGTGAGACCCGGCCCGTGGGTTTCGGGGAGGAAGACCCCAGAGGTGAAGTGCCCTTCTCATCACATCATATCAGGCTCCATCATCAACCAACAGCTGCTGATGTTGACCTTGACCACCGGGCTGAGGTCTATTTTATTTTTAAACAGCTGAAAAGTATTTTGTTGTTGGGAAGTATGACCATTTTTTTAAACCAGTTGAGAGTACGTGTGTATATGCATATAGACTGTATCCACACGTGAAACCACGCCACAGTGTGCATCCTCGTATCACCATCTTTGCTCAGGATTTAGATGTTTTCATAATATGATTCCTGGAAGTTGATTGCTTAGTTTTGAAAGGCAAACTTATTTTAAATTTTGCAGATCCTGCCAATTGCCATCAGAAAAGAGTATTCCGTTTACCCACCCTCGAACAGATGCCCGGTCGCCACCTTGTCCCCACAGCAAGTACCACCATCTTTGTCATCTCTGTCAGTGTCATGGGGGGAAATAAATAAATGGCATGCTAAGTTTGTTGGCTTTCCTGAAATCCAACTACTTAGGTTGGTACCCCAAAGTCTAGTATCAGTGGCTGGAGCCAGTCCCCAAAGAAAATATGCTTACTGCTGAGTATCTGGAAAACGTAGGCAAATTACAACCAAATTGCATTTTTTAATCTCAGAAATCCAAAGCTTCAAATCTCTATTTCTAAACGTTTCTGCTTTTCTAAGAGGAAGCTGTGTCTGTTGGATGCTGGACACGTTTGATCTGTCCTCGTCACTCTCATGATTTTTAGCTCGTCTCCATCTTTGAAATGAGTTCCCATCTGAACAGTTTGCATCTTTGAAACCCAGGCCCATCCCTGACGTGGAGAGACCTGGTTTTCTGTGTGTGCGGCCTCTACTCTGTTCCAAAATTTATACAAATCACAGGGAACCAGTCCTTTCAAAATTGAAGATTTGACAACTATTTATTTGCTGAATGAGAGCCAAGCTATATCCACTTTTAAATGTTTATATCGGCTCGACAGCTGCTCCAAAGCACAGGCAGCGTGGGCACCCCAGAGGCCCAAGCCCAGAGATGGCGGCCGCTGGGGGACGCCGTTAAATTCTCCCCTGCCCCCCAGTCCTGGTCTCTGTCGTCCTTCTCCTGAACTGGGCCTTAGGCTGAACCAGCGCCCACCACCCACACCCTCTCTGTCCTTCCCCTGTGATATTTAGCTGTGCGGCCCTTACTGAATAAGATATATTTTGCTGAATCTGTTTACTTATTTGATTACTGCCTGTGTCCCTTCCAGAATGGAAGCTCCCTGAGGACAGGGACTTGCTTTGTTCGTTTTCTATTCCCGATGCCTAGAACAGTGCCTGGGACGCAGTGGGTGCTCAGTGAACACGGGCCTCCCTCCCGTCCGTTCCCCACAGCGCAGCCAGCACCATCTTTCCAAGGTGGGAACTGACCCAGGCTGTCCCGGGGGGAAATTTCCAGCTCCTGCGCGTGAGTCTCTGGGGCATCTGACCCTCACTACATCTTCAGCGTCCCCACTCGCTCCTCCTTCACGTGCTCCAGACACAGGGAGTGTGTTCATTTCCTTGAAGACGGAAGCCCTCTTGCTTCTGGACCTCAGCACTGCGTCCTTGCCTGGACTCAACTTCTGCACCGGCCAGCCCAGCCTCACCCTGTGGATGATGGGAAGCAATGCCTCCTCCACGAAGCCCTCCCTCTGCCCCTTTTCTGTGTCTCTCAATATGCTTCCTGTTCCCGTCCTCTTAGCCCCCTCTAAGTAATTGGTCAACAGGGGGCCAGGGACTTGGAGAATGTTTCTCTGGGACAAATCTGAGATATGCTGGAGGTCCTAAAACACAGAGATGAGGAGTTAGAACTTTGGAGTTAGTTTGCTAATCCCAAGGCTCTTTTCTTTCTTTCTTTCTTTTTTTTTTTGGTGAGGAAGATTGACCCTGAGCTAACATCTGTGCCAGTCTTCCTCTATTTTGTATGTGGGACGCCTCCACCATGGCCTGATGAGCAGTGTGTAGGTCCGCACCTTGGATCCGAACCTGCGAACCCCAGGCCGTCTAAGCAGAGGGCACAAACTTAAGCACTGTGCCACCAGGCCAGCCCCTCAAAGCACTTTTCAAAGTTCTCTGAGCCTCTGTTTCCTCATCTGCAAAATAGGGATAATGATCTCTTCCTTGTAGGATTATGAAGATTAAGGGGGTTTTTCCCAGGTATTTATTTCAAAACATCCAATATATGTGGTCACGGTGGACATGTTCCAGAAGGAGGCCTCGTTCAAACCTGGACCCACACCTCGGTTCTGAGCTAAGCAGCTCTTATTTTGTGGCTGCCAGCATCCACTCCTCCATCCTCCATATTCTGGTAACAGGTGCTGCCCCCGTGACACGTGACTCAGGCCGGACCACCCAGAGTGGCTCAGTTTGTGGGCTCGGTGTTGGTCCAGCAACGTGCGTGCGACCCAGGCAGAGCCCACGGGAGTCCTGCCCTGGGAAACGAACCCGGAGGTCGGGAGAGGGCAGCTCTGCTCCCAGTCCTGTGACACAGGCACCTTCCGGGCAGAGGCCGTCTGGAGACGCAGGCGGCGCAGGACGAGGCCGTGGGCAGGCAGCGTGGTCTCGGCTCCAGCTCTGCTCTTTCGCACCTGTTCTTCCCTTTCTTTGGGCTTCACAGTAAACTTTCCCCACCTCTGAGCCAGCACATCCCTTTTGGTAAAGCAAACCTTTATCAGGTTCCAGACACACAGGACTGAGAAGGTCACAGACTCATACCATTTTAAGCAAGTCACTCTGAGACTCAGTTTCCTCATCCTGAAAATGGGCAATAACCCCAAATTCTGAATGTAACTTTGCAGAGGTTCCTAGATAGGAGCTGGGACTACACGGTGCCCGAGCTATGTGGCTCTGTTTAAAATTGGTATTAATTTATGATTTTTGTGATGAGATCTTGAAAGCTTACAATGTGATTTTCAACCTGTTTTGTTGAGTTCGGGGGGAAGGGGACAGTAGTGTTTTTCTTCCTCATGAACAATTTAATGGCACCAGGATACTGTGGAAACCTCGATTTTACAGCTTCAGTGGAAACCTGGCTTGTCTTTTTGCTTTGTGCTCCAATTATCTTAGACCGTGAGTCCTTAGGAAGATGAGATCGCCCTCGTGGCTGCCACGTGATG
The DNA here is from genome assembly GCF_021613505.1 of Equus quagga. Classification (NCBI taxonomy): domain Eukaryota; kingdom Metazoa; phylum Chordata; class Mammalia; order Perissodactyla; family Equidae; genus Equus; species Equus quagga. The sequence continues at coordinate 105,443,212 of NC_060278.1, read as the reverse complement.
GGCAAATAATTTACTGAATGTCGGAGGAAAGTCGGGGGACACCTGGCAGCTCCACCCATGGTCGCATCTCGACTCCTAACCGAGCGGGTTGTTAATTCTACAGAGCGGCGCTTCTCAACCCGGGGATGTGTGGCAGTGTCTGCGGACATTTCTGGTTGTCACAAGCAGGAGGCGCTGCTGGCATCTAGTGGAGGGCGGCCAGGCATGCTGCTGAATGTCCTGCAGGGCCCAGGACACCCCGCCGCAGAGAAGGATGCGCCCCGGCCCGCGTCAGCCTCAGGGCCGGGAGGCCCCAGCACAGGGCGTGCTGGCAACCAGATGCTCGGTTGAGCCTAAGACACTGGCCATCAGTCATCACAATGGAAGCCACCAGGACAATCCCGTAGGTGTAGCGGCGAGTGGGGGGGCGTTCTCATCCCAAGACGCTCCTGGATCTGAGAGCAAGTACAAGCCAGAGGCAGAAGATAAAGCCGAACAAAGAATCAAGTCCACTCTGGCCTGGGCGATCGCTGTTGCCTACGCGGCCGGCTGTCCCGAGCTCTCTTCCTAAGTCAGTTAATGGCGTCCACGAGGACTAGACCTTGAAAAGCTCATGGCTCATTGCGCAGACTTCAGTGAGAGCCTGCTCTGCGTCCAGCTCAGTTTCAGGAATTGAGGGGCTTGCAGTGAAAACACCGGGAAAAGTCCCCCAGCCTCACACACTTGGTGTGGCGATGGCAGGAGGTGGGAAACAGGATGAGTGAAATGGACAGTGGGGGTGTGGTCAGCGAAGGCTTCTCTGGGGAGGCGGCAGGAACAGAGACCTAAAGACAGAGCAGGAACAAGCCATGCAAATATTTGGGAGAAGAGTTTTCCAGGCAAATAGAACAGCCAGTGCAAAGGCCCTGGGGCAGGGCTGTGTCTGTTCAAAGACGAGCAAGAGGCAGTGGGCCTGGAGCGCAGAGAGCAATCGGGGCATGGTGGGGGCAGAGTGGGAGAGAGAGTGCAGGTGCTGGAGGGGAAGTCTCACGGGAGATGCAGGTGGCTGTGAGGCTTTTACTTGGGTTGAGATGGGAGCCGGGGGAGGGCAGAAGCAATGACATGTCAAGAATGACCTATGTCATTTTAAAAGGCCTCTCTGGTTGCTGCATGGAGAATAGCCTGGAGCGTGGCTGGGCCAGGGCAAGGCTGGGAGACCGGTGGGAGGTACTGTGGTTGCCCAGGTGAGGTGAGGGTGGCTCCCACCAGGCAGGGGAAGAGGTGAGAGTGGCGGATTCTACACAAGGGTCTCGGCGGTGCTGCAGGATTTGCCGAAGGAGAAGACGAGGGCTGTGAGAGAGTGAAGGGTTTCAGGGAAGACTTCTTGTTGCTGATTATTAAAGGAACACCAGAGTGTCTGTTTTTTTCACTCTGGTACTCCTAACATCTAGCGCAATATTTAGCACATAATAATGCAGAAAATGTTTTATGAAAGTCCCTTTGCTTCTTCTCCTCTCTCCTTTCTGCTGCCTGGAATGTAGATGTGATGGCTGGAGCTCAAGCAGCCATATTGGGTCATCAGGTGATATAGTTCAGAAGCTACACATTAAGGGTGGTGGAGCAAACAGAGAGATGAAGCCAGAGTCCCTGATGACCCTGGAGCCTCTGTCCTAGCCCCAAGTTGCTCATCTCTGGACTTCTTTCACACAAGAGAGAAATATCTCTGTTTCCTATATTTTACTCAGGTCTCTGTTCCTAGCAACCAAATGCAGTTCTCAACAGATTTAATGCTAAGTCTCATTTGTTTTTCTTCTGTAAACAAAGTTGCAATGGAGCATGTCCCGGGAGAAGTAATTACTTCACCTTTCTGGCTTTCATTTCGCCTCTCTGTAACAATCAGATAATAGATGTATCAGGAGGAGTGGGAGGCGGGTCAGTGAGACTAGTCAAGACTGTGTAGCTCAAACGATGGGCCCCCATGGAACACAGTCCATGTTAGCTTCTCTTCCCTCTCTTAACTCCGCAGGTATACCGCGTATGTGTTTATGCTCCACGGCCCTTTGGAGAGCCTCCAACCGTCGTGATGTCTAAGGCCGTTCTCACCACCTTCACGGTGAGAACTCAGCTGCCCCCCGCCCGGCCCCTGCAGAGGCCGTGCGCTGGAGAGAGGTCGGCAGCCATTGTCCGTCATGGGCGGGCAGGGAAAAGCTCACTGCTGGGCACCTCAGCCTGTGTGGCAGCTGCTCGGATCTCGGCTGTGGCCTGAAGGCCGCCCTGGGCGATCCGGCGACCAGTGAATGTGTCTGTGTGCCAATAAAACTTTGTTCCTGAAACTTGCATCTCACATAATTTTCATGTCATGAAATATTATTCTTCTTTGTTGTTTTCCAACCATTTAAAAAAGTAAAAACCATCCTCAGCTCACGGGTCCTACGAAAACCGATGGCAGGCTGTGGTTTGCCCACTCTGGCCCTGGGTCAGCGCCATCCACTGGAAACGTGGGGGCCACAAATGCACATCCTATGTGTCATTTAAGTTTTTCTAGTAGCCACAAGAAAAAGTAAAAAGAAATAGGTGAACTTAATTTTAATAATATATTTTATTTAACCCAATATCTGCAGAATATTACCATTTCAACTTGTGATTATTACTAAATGTGGTGAACGGGTTGCTTCCCATTTTCGGCTGCCGGGTCTCTGTGCTCTGACGTGTCTGCGCTCACTGCGCCTCTCGGTGAGGACCAGCCACAGCTGGGGTGCTCGCAAGCAGCCCATGGCAATTGGCTGCTGTGAGGGACGTCACAGGTCTTGACATGGAGACTCAGCTCATCCAAGCTGACGGCCACACCACGCACGGGCCTGCTCCCCAGGCCGCCAGCCCAGGCTGCTCTGCTTTTGCTGCTCGCGGCACCCTGAAGGGGTCACCCCGGTGACCCCTGTTCGCCCTGCACAGGGCCTTGTCCCGCTGGGGTCCAGCAGCACTCGGAGCGTCCCTGAGAGGCCAGTGCTGTGCAGGCCCCTCATTCACTCATTTACCCAACAAGTGAGTGTATGCTGAGTGACGACACGGCAGTGACATCCTCTCTCCCCTGTGGTGGTCATCAATGCCTCAGGGGACAGCTAGTAACTTCTGGAGACACTCTTGGTGGTCACAACTGGGGGTGGGAGGTGCTGCTGGCACCTAGTGGGTGCTAAACACCCAACATGCACAGGACGCCCCACAACAGAGAAGGGTCCAGCCCCTCACGTCAATAGTACTCAGGCTGAGCAAACTTGGGGGGGACAAATCAAGGTGTAAGTGCGATAGAGGGACACGTCCATAAGGAGAAAAGCCCGGGGACGGGGGTGGGGGCCCAGAGGAGAGGCCCTTTGTGGCGATGTCTGTGCTGAAAGCAAAAGAACACCCAGTGTCGGCGGGCAAAGAGGGCACGAGCACAGCGCGCCGGGCAGATGGAACAGCATGTGCAAACCCAGGAAAGAGAGAGGGAGGGTGCCTTGGAGGACCCAGAGGTGGCTCCGTGCTGCTGGAGCTGAGAGGGCAAGGGGGGAATGGAAGACGTGAGGTCAAGGAAGAGATGGACAGAGGCCGGGTCACGTGGGGCTCAGTTAAGGAGCTTCTCTCAATCCCAAGGGCAGTGGTGAGCCATAGAAGGTGCTAGAGAGGGAGCAATGAGATCAATCTGCCTTTAGGAAACCCAGGCAAGGAGACCCTGTCGGAGGCGGTTGTGGTCATTCAGCAGCATTCAAAGACGTCAACCTGTGCCGCAGGGGCTCACGAACCTGCAGTCTCTGACCCGCTTCCTGTTCTGCTGCCACTGTTGTTTTGGGTCTACACGGTGTCTTTTTGGTTTTTTTTAAATGTCCGTCTGATGCATCTTATGAGACCTTAGCCCTCACTTCCTTGGCGTGGCACCCAACCTTGGCCCCTGAGGCCTTCCAGATCGCGTTGGAGGCGCTGGGCGAGGCGGAGGGCGCTTGCCACAGCCCTGCCCTCCGTGCCCTCGGCAGCCTGGCCGGGCTTGTCGCCGCCCCCTCCGTCCCGAGGCCCCCGCCTCCAGAACAGCGCCCCAAACCCTTTCCAGTAACGCGATTTCATGCTCCGAGCTCTCTCCCCACCCTCGGGAGCCTTTTGATCCCAGAAAGAGCGTGTTCTCGGCACAGACAAGACCAAGCTCAGCGTTTCCGTTTAGTTCCAGTAAACGCCTGGAAAGCCCGGGCCCCCTTCTGACAGCTGCGCTTCCTCTGTGAGCTGCGGCCCCCAGACCAACTGGGGTTTCTTCTTTCTCTTAAAGACGAGTTTCCTTTGCGGAAAACAGCGTCAATCGTCTTCCTCATCACGTCTCTTCCGATGTGCTACGCTGGTCGGCTCGTGCTCCTTCCTGAAGCTGGAGAACGGGCTTGGGAAAGAACAGAAGGGACCAGCCGAACGCTGGCGCGGGTGTCGCGCTGCCTACAGACATGGAAGTGGGCACGCTCGCAGCTTAGAAGGCATTTGCCCTGGAAACAACCCGAGTGTCCCTCGACAGATGACCGGATGAACAAAACGCAAGGGAATACTGTCCAGGCTTGAGGACGTGCTAGCTGACACAGCCGGCCACAGACAAGACACACGCGGTGTGAGTCCACCTGTACGGGACACGGAGAACAGGCAAATTCACGGTGACAGAGGGCAGAAGGGTGTCGCCAGGGGCTGGGGGAGCCGGAGGGGGAGCTGTGTTTCACGGGGACCGAGTTTCAGTCTGGGAAGATGGAAAGTTCTGGAGACGGATGGAGGTGACGGCTGCAAGAGAACGACATGAGCAGGCTTCATGCCACTGAACCGTAAACGGGTTAGAATGGTAAATTTTGTGTTAGGTGTATTTTACCACAGTTTTTTATTTAAAAGTCATTTGCCCTTGATGAGCTTTCCACTGAGGAGTCCCCTCTAGCTCAGGGCCTGTCTGCTGTGGAACTGCTGCCCCCGGGGGTGAGGGCAGGGCGGTGGAGGGGACGGCCATACGGCACTTCCTGTAGACCCACTCTGCGCTGCTGCACTACTCTGCTTCCTGTCACCCCCCCAGTGACAGCCCCCCACACACATACCCCACGTCAGCCCACGTAGGTGGGGGAGTTGGCTCCATCTCCACATCCGGGGCTGGGCACACGAGACCCACGGCTGGCCAACCAGCATAATCCATCCCCTTGGTTACACAATAGGTATAAAAATGGGTTCAGGACCCGCCAGACCCACTTGACTGGCTGGTCAGACCAGCGGCAGGGCACTGTCCCCTTGGAGCCTGCTGAGAAGAAAAGACACAGGGCTGCCTCTGCCTGTGACCATGGAGGGGAAGCTTGGCTGAACATAATGCCACTGAAAGAAAAAGAGACAAAAGAGGTGTAGAGTTCAAATACTGATGATATCATTTGAATCCCTGGATCCAGCCATGCCTGAAGCTAGGTACTCCTTGACCTTTCAGGGACAGGAGCCAAAGAATTCAATATTTTGCTTAAGTCAGTCTGAACTGAGATTCTGTACTTACAGGTAGTAGACTCCTCACAAATTTCCTCTCAATAACCCCTTTGGACGGGCATTTTTATCATCTTTCTCCATTTTACAAACTAGGAAATGAGGCTCAATGTGTTTAAGTAATTTGCCCAAGATCAAATGTGCCCACTAGGAAGTAATGGAGTCAGAATTCTAACTCCAGAGCGTGTAGATTTAATCTCTGTCCCATCTGGCCTCGTGGGAGAATGTGAGGAAGAAGGTTCTAGAATCAGAGGACAGCACAGAGGATGTCTTGTACCTTGAGCCCACTTTACCTGCGTCTTCTCTGTCCTGTTTCTTTGTTCTTACTCCCGTCTGTACTGCACAATCTTCTCTGTTTCTTCCCTCACTGGTCTTTGTTCTTGATTTTTCTCCTCCCTTTCTTGACCTCTTTTCTCTACCATCAGACCCCTGAAATCCCACTCCAGGTCCCTCTTGTTCCTGGCGTCAGAAGGTGAACAGGCAGGAAACCCTCCTCTGTGGATCAGAGCGTCTTAAGCCCTCTCTGCCCCAAACTCCGAGACAAGCCAGGGCAGAGCAAAGGTGGGGCATGAGGGAGAGACGGGGCACCACGCAGAAAGGAACTGAGGTTAAATGCTTTAAGCAATAAGGGGGTTCGTTATTTCACAGAAGGAGGGTGCACTCAAGACTGGACACTCGGTGTCTCATTAACCTGTGGACCGAGGTTCTTTCTCTCTCCCCATTCTGCCGTCTTTGCTCCACTCTTCTCATAGTCACAAGATGGCTGCGATTGCCCAGGCATTGTCTCCTCACACATCCTCATCGGGAGGCAGAAAGAGACTACATCTTGATAGTTTAATTTCAAAATCAGAAAACCTTTCCCAGGAGTTCCCTCAGTAGACAGCCCTGCCCTTCTCACTGGCCAGGATGGGGTCCCAAGCCCACCCCCAGACCGGTCCCTGGCACATGGAACGGCTTATCAACAAGTCATGATTTACCACAGTAACCCAGTTACTGCAACTGGGTAACAAGTGACCCCAAAACTTAGTGGCATAAAACACATTTATCACTCTCACGTACTCAGTGAGTCAAGAATCTGGACAGAGGACAGGAGGACCAGTCACTCAGCTTCGGCACGTCGGGCCCTCGGCCGGAACCTCCAGGCTGGAGCTGCGGTCCTCCGAAGGCCGCGTCATTCGTGCCTGGTGGAGAAGGCTGGCTGTTGGCGCGAGGCCTCAGTTTCTCTCCACATGGACTCCACCCACCTGGGCTCCTCTGGGCTTCCTCACAGCGTCGCGGCTGGGTTCCCAGGGTGAGCATCCTGAGAGAGAGAGAGATCCCCAGCCGTGTCACCCGTTCTGACCTAGCCTCGGAAGTCACGCGGCGTCACCGATGCTGTTACCCCTACAGGCCTGAGAGTCTGGGTGCCCAACGACGGGCTGGGAACCCCATGTTCCTCTTCGATTCAGCTCCTTCCCTCCAGCAGCTACTGCGAGCAGACACGAGGGACAAACAGCCCGTTGTGCGAGGTCCCGGGGGGACTCAAGGCCACACACGGCCGTGGAGATCTCAGCAGGCCGCGGCCGGGAAAGGATGGGGGAAGATGAGCATTCACCTGATCAGACGGCGGAGAGCCCGGCCGGGAGCGAGTGGCCTCACCTGGCCCGGCCGCCCCCACTGCCTCGACTCTCGCTCCGTCTCAGACAAGAGCAGTGGCGTCTGAACTCCCCTCGTTGAGCCTCCTCCTGGCCACTCCTGAGCACTGAGACGTTAACCCTTCCCCAAGCGGCACAGGAAACGAAGAGCAGAAGCCCTGAAGAGCTGTGACAGACAACTGATGCCACCTTCACCTCCCCTCAACCCTCTCCCCATCGCCCCACGAGAGCCCCCGCTCGTGACTGCAGGCCGGAGAGCCCAGCAGCTGTTGTCCCGTTTTGCAGATGAAGTGGAGGCTCAGCGAGGTAGGAACTGATCTGGTAAAAGGTGCAGGGACGTTTTGTGACCAGAGACTCACAGGAGTGGACGAAGTGGCCACTGGGCAGGAATCATTCCAGAGGGGTTCGATGAGTTCCTGAGGTCACCTGCAAGTGAGGGAGAGTGCCGTGGGAGAGCTGGGGTCCTGAAGTCCAGTCTAGCTGGAGGTTTTAGGGTGTCCACGGAAGAGGGGCCGGGCAAGTGGGTGGGAAGTGGGCTGGGGCTCGTCTTAGCACCGCGCCTGCAGAGGAAGCAGTTTTTACTTAGAGAGTATGTTCACTGGTGGAGGCCAGGGGATGGGATCCAGTGGTGAGTACCTAAGGTAACAGGGTCATAGGTTTTGGGGACCAGGGCATGGCCATCGTTGGCGGGCCACTCTTCGGCTGAGCACAGCGGCCAGAGCGATGTGTGTGTTCATCCATCGCCCTGTTGGAGGAGTTTTATGTGGCTTCGTTTCCCTGTTCGACTAGGAGCTTTGTCCTTCTCTCCGTCCTCTGGGCGCCCCAGGGCGATGGTTGTTCAGGGACTGTCCTGCCCCAGGCGTGTCAGTGGCCCTGGCGGTGTGTCTACACCCCTCCTCAGCGGCTCTTGCTCTGCCCCCAGGAGGCATGGCCTCAGCTGGTTGGTCCAAGTGAGCACCTGACCGCCTCGCCAGGGCCCCTGAGATGAGCAATGGGATAAACCGAGGCCCGTTTGCCCGTGGCCAGGGCAAAAGCGCTGCTGTCTCTGTGGCCTCTCTCCTCTCGCCGGCAGAGAGGAGAAGCCCAGGGGGTCACATGCTGGCAGCCGTCCCCGTGGTCGCCTGGTCGCTGCTCACCTTCTGGTGAGCTGGGTGCCAAGAAGCAGGCCTGGGCCTCCAACCCCAAGCACCACGCGGGTCACACAGTTCCCTTCACTTCGAAATGCCAGTGTTTTTCACAAGGAAAAAAAAAGGATGCAGAAACTCCTCGTCAAGTTTGCAGGTGTAATTCCATTCTCCGTGCCGGAGCCAGCAGGAGCTGTCCCAAGCAGGAGTGGGCGCGGCCCTCCTGCTTAAATGTCTTGGATGGCACCCATTGCTCTTCAGATCCACTGCCAGCTTTCCAGTGCGTCCCAAAGAGGGGCGTCGTCCCCCCCTCCACCCCTTACTCCCCTCCCCTCCCCCCTCCCCCTTCCAACCCCCCCACCACCACCCCGCCAGGGGAAGGGCTGGTAGCCTCTCCTGGCACTCCGAGAATGGCTCATCTGGGCCTCCTACTGTAAGGCCGCTCCCCCCTCCTCAGCCCCCCTCTGAAGCTGCTCTCTTTCTGTTGACACCCACTTTTCAACCTCCCTGACTGCCCCCCGCCCAGTTCCTCAAGGATCCCGTGCGTCTCCCCAGCCTCAGCATGCCCATCGTTCTGTTCCCTTGGCCTGGCATGCCCTTCCAGTTGTTCATCGCCTGGAGAACAGGAGGTCGCCCGTCCTCAGAGAAGGCTTCTCTGACCACAGTGGGGTGGCCCCGCCAGGCCCTCTCGTCCAGCCAACGTGGCCCTCACAACGCCCATCCAGATGCTCCCTCGTGTCTGGCTGGACGCTGGCTGGAGGCCACAAGAGCAGGATGGGGGCCTTGCTGTCTCCGCGTCTCAGAGCCCGGTGCACAGAGCAGCTTGTTTTGTGGACATGATGAGTTGTGATTGTCTGGAGGGGAAGAGAAACGAGAAGGGGAGCTCTTTGGGGTAGAGACGGTACGATGCCACCACCCCTGTCCCAAGTTTCGCCCTGAGGAGCTTCTGGAACCGTTCGCTCGGCGCTGAGAGGACTGCCTCTCTTCCTGCCCATCAGGGCCACGCAGGCTCTTCCATCCTGAGGCACTGAGGGCCTGGCCACCAGACGCCCCCCCGAGAGGCTTGGGCAGACGCAGCGGTGAGCAGGCGGGGTCCCTGCTCTCAGGGGGCTGACAATCTGCTGGGAAGAAGAGATGGAAGGGACAAATGCCCTGTAAATGTGCAGCTGTAAGTTGTGACGGGATGCCGTGAAAGAAAGGAACAGGGGACAGCCCTGTCAGTCAGCAGGTCAGCCTTCCTGAGGAGCGTGTGTAAGGTGACGTGTGAAGGGCGACAAGGAGCAAGCCAGGAACAGTGTCTGACCTGGGGTGGGAGGCAGAATGCTGAGCTAAAGGGAGCTCTCGCCACGTGCCAGGTGCTGTTCTCAGAACTCTCCCTGAATTCACCCATCAAATTTCACCACTAACTGAAGAGGTAGGTGCCAGCATTGTCCTCACAAAAATAAGACAAGCACAGAGAGGTTAAGCTGTCTGCCTAAGGTCACCCATCCTGTAAGTGGCAGAGACAGGATTCAAACACAGGCTGTCTGGCTCCAGAGCCTGTGCTCTTAACCACTGCACCACATCGCCCCTGGGGGAGAGGGCTTCAAGTATGGGGCTCAGCACGTGCAAAGGCACTGTGCGTGTGAGGTGGCCAACTGCCTCCACAGCCACACCCCTGCTCGGCATTCCCAGAGCAAACGACGCAAGGCTTCCTCTTGGATTTGAAGGCCCCCGTCTCCCTGGTAAGGAGCGGTTGAGCCTCTTGGCACCATAGAATGGGAGGAGGCGAAGGATCAGGTCATAACAAGTCGGGGAACTGAGGCCTGGAGAGGAGCCTTCACCTCACTGAGAGTTGGGAGATGCGGGTCCTGACCCACCCGTCAGTCTGCTCCTCTCACCTCACCGGCTGCCTCTCTCCTCCTTTGGGCTCCCCCCCAGCACCTCCCCAGAGCCTGGCAGCCGGTAGAGGCTTCCTGCGGAATTCCACCAGATTCAGGTGACCCGGGGACCGACGTCACTAAAACGCATCTTGCCTCTGGTGCCTGTCCCGTGGGGCTTCCTCAGCTGTGACCATGATCCCCAGATACCCCCATGTGATGACCTTAAGTGCATTTGTGTGTGTCTGTGAGTGTGAACATGTGTGTGTGCGTGTGGGTGGGTGTGTGTCAATGATTGTGAGGGTGTGTATGCACGTATGCATGAGGGACCACACGTGAGCATGAGTGCGTGTGAATGTGTGTGCACGTGTGTGTCTATGTCTGTGAGTGTGTGTGCGCATGGGCAGGCGTGTGAGTGTGTGTCAGTGGTTAGGAGGGTGCAGATGAGTGTGCATGCACTTGAGCGTGAGGGCAC
>NC_060278.1:105385467-105432647 GCF_021613505.1 Equus quagga | reverse complement strand
TTGAGCGTGAGGGCACTGTGTGAGTGGGGGTGAGTGTGAGTGTGTGTTGCACGGACCTGTTTCCAGGGCTTGCAGACAGGTCTTGAGTGTGAACCAATCGTCAGCCCCAGAGGAAGGCAGGAAAGCAGCCCTTGTCCCCAGCAGAGTCGGTCGCCCGGAGTGCAGCATTCTCCGGAGAGGGAGAGCCTTTCGAGGGAGACCCCCCCCCCCACTCAGATACCCGCCTGAGGTTTCATGCATTAACGTGAGCGCTTGCCTTAGGACTGACCCCGCAAAGGTGAACGTTGCTTTCTAGACCAGGATTGATCAGGTTACCTGCGTTTTACCTGCATCATTATTTCCTAAATGTAGGAAAGCAGGCTTTTCTGGAAGAGGGGCCCTGAGCTCCGCTCTGGCACAGACATCCATTATCACGCTGATGAGTGGGGATCAAGTAAGCGAAGTCACAGCCCGGGCCCAGGAGAAAGCGCTGGAAACAGCAGGCCGTGGGTGTGCAGAGCTGTTAGCCAACAGGTGTCCCCTGAGCTCCTGCCGAGGTGGTGTTTGTTGGGAGAAAAAAGCTGAATTTATTACTGGGTTATGAAAACCAACAACTGGGTGATGAGAGCTGAGGAATAGATTGCACCTCTTTGGCGTTAGTTTCCTCGTCTGTAACGTGGGGATGCTGGCAACTTTTCGAAGGGCTCTTTCGAGTCCCAAAGGAAATATATATAGGCACATGTGTGGTGTGTGTGTGTGTGTGCTGTGCGCATACGCTCATACCAGCATCCCCACCTACTTATCACTTAGCAACATGCCTGGCTCACAGCAGTCTTCACAATTAGGTTATTGTTATTTCTATTAGAAAAAATCTAACTAGCACCTGAAATCATGGGTTTGGAGCGCTGATGGCGTTTCCACCAAAAGCATTTTTCTAAGTGAAAAACGCCCAGCCTGATACCACCCACAATCACCATATGATCACGGGCCACAGTTTAAAGACCAGGCCTGAGGTCATGTCTCTCTCGGGACCATCGGTGGGGGGAGGCAGTGCCGGCTCCAGGAGTGCCGCGGCAGTGCTGTGCTCTTGCGTCTGGCCTGGATGCACCTGACGTGCCCTCAGCAGGCCGTCTTCCGTTGCCCTGTCCCCACTCCCGTGCAGCCACCCCCGGGCCCCCGCTGTCTGCTCCCGTTAGCATTTCCTTCTGCAGCCGGGACACCAGAGCGGGCTGAGGACCCTGTCAGTGCCTTTCCCACTGCACTGAGCAGGCGGACGGATCACTTCTGATTTGTCCCTCCACGCCAGCAAATCGGAGCTGTCAGCACTCAGCTCAAAAAGCAGCCAAGGGGACCTTCCACGGGGAAGCAGGTGGGGTCAGGCCAAAAAGCTTGTTGCTAAAGGGAGCCGCCAGACCCACTGATGGGGTCCAGCCCCGGCCCCCAACGAAGCGTCTGGCCAACGGGGTCTTTTCCTTTGGGAAAACTTGATGGGGACATTTAATTTACCGGCAAAACGTGTTGCAGGTGGGTTAGGCTCACCCCAGCGGAAAATTCTTCCCCATCACTGGAGCAGAGTTTTCTAATTCACTTCCTCCTTCGTCAAGCAAATCTCTTCATGTGTCTTTAAGTCTAAAAATCACATTTCAATATTTGATTCGCTGCCATGAGCTGAGAAGAAAAACTTCTACTGACGGATGCTCTGGTGAGCTATTCGGAGAATGTCTCCTCGCCATTCACCCGGCACGATTATGGACGTGCCTCTCCCCACTCGTGCACTTTCAAGAAAGTAAAACAAATAAAACGCCAAGGAGCTCCCAGCGAGCGCTGGTGGCAGGGATTAAGGCGTCCAGTTTGCGAGGAAGTCGCTGAAGGATCTGTTTTATCCAGATCGTGTCTGTTGATTTTACTCGGGGATTTTTTTTTCAGTAAACATCATTTACGTGGCAATGTGTGTTTTCACTTCTTTCTGGAGAAATGAAAGACGTTTGTAACCAAAGAGATAACACGACCAGGCTTTTTTTATTTTTCTTTTTTAAATACCAGGAACACAGTCAGGGACGAGCAAAATCTGAATGCCCCGGAGGTCCCAGCAGCTCCCAATCTCTCCTGGACCCCAATGTCCTGTCCATCCCAGCGAGAAGAAAGCTTTTGAGTGGCAGCCACGTGAATCAACTCGAAAACCCTAAGTGCGACCTCAGAGTGAGGTACCACATCGGGACATCCACCAGCTGGCTTTCTCTTCATTTGATCCTGGCGGCCAAATGTAAAATTTCCGTCTTCTTCCCAAGGGGTCAGCCAAAAGCACGTGGCATTATTAAAATTCCACAACTGATCAGAAAATCTACAGGGAAAGCAAATATTTGTTTCTCCTATATTGGATACGACTGAAAGAACTTGTCTTTTTCCTTTTTTTTTTTCCTGATTTGATTTTTCGGATGTTGAATAAACTTAGTACTAACCCGCCCAGGAAAGTGCTCCTGCCGGGCCTGCTCCTGGCCAGAAGACCCCCCGGGAGGGCATGAACTAAGTCTTTTGCCCGTGGCCAGCAACCCTAATGTGCCTGGCGGACTGAGCCATCGGCTCAGAAACAGCTTTGAAACCTGAACAAGAGCAGACTTCCCTGTGGCCGTTGGTCGGTTACAACTGTCCCTTTGCCTGTTGGAGAGAAGTTACGGTGGTGGACACTTGCTCATCTTGGGAGCCCTGGGCCCAGCACTAGGTGGGGACACAGTAGGTCCCCAATAAATGGTGAGCAGGCTAACCCACGGCACCCGTGTGCCTGCCAGTCTCCAGCACCTGCACATTGACCAAGAAGGGAACTTCAGTCGGCAGCAATGGCTACGACCAGACCTACTACGTGACCTCAGTTTGTACAACTTGTGTATTTAATCCTTCGTGATTCATAAATCTGTATCAAGTTCTGTGGCAGCCAAGTTGGTAGATGACCCAGACCTCCTCTCGGGAGGTCCTACTGGGAGGAATGCTGGTGCCCGGCAGCCTCCAGCTCCACACTGTCAGATCTGCCCAGTTGCCCCATCCCTGAGCTGCTCCTGGCCGAGGACTGAGAACAGCAAGGGTAGGGAGCCAGGCCACGTGGCGGACTCCTCTGGTGGGTGGTCTCGGCTCAGGGTGCCCGTCTGCGGGCTGAGGTTCTCGCAGAGTGCCCTGTGTCCGCGGCTCCTCCCCTCCCCCCTTCCTTCCTCCTTTCCCTTCCTGGGTGTCACACCCATGTCTGGTCCACAGGCCTTGCTGCCACCCTACTCCTGCTCCCCTTCAGGCATCTCCCCCAGCCCATCTCCTGCACCCAACTCTGTCTCAGGGTCCATTTTCTGGAGGACCTGGACTGACACTAACACATGCCAGGGGCTGGGGATTCAGCATTGAAGGGGTCCATCCTTGCCTGCCTTTCTGGACCCACAAAACCAGGAGGAGGGTCCCTCCCTCAAAATGCCCCAGCACTGTATACTCAAACAGCCTCCAACGCCTGCCAGGTTCCAGGGGGCAGACTAATGGTCACAGGTGTGTATGTCCGTTTACCCTTCATTACTGTGGTAACCATTGTATAGACAAGAACCCAGACTCAGAGTGGGCAGTCATTGCCTAAGTCCACAGGTAAGCGAGTGGGTGGTGGAGGCAGAAACCTGAGTCCAGGTGTGCCTTACCCCAAAGCCTGGGGGGCCACTGCATGGTCCTGGACTCTTGGTTCCCAACAAGGAGAACTGTGGCCAGTAAGGCTCTCTGCCCAGGTTAGGGACGAGGAGCCGATGGAAGGACTCGGAGGAGGTCACAGGAGGAAACCAGGCATAGAGCCAGGAGGAAGTGGCCACTGTCCTGGAACGATGAAACGGCTGCATGGAGTGGGCAGAGGAAGGCCGTGCATTAGGAAGTCACTTAGCGCCAAAGGCGGACGGCAGTACCTGGAGGTCCTGTCTCCTCGAGATGCTGCTGGAAATTGGAAGTAGATGCTGCGACTCCAGAACCACCAGCCTCCACCCTAAGTACCAAAAATGGAACCCCGCTAGGAAGCCCAGCACAACACCCACAGTAGTGTCCCCAAGGCAGCCTCAGGGGGGCCTCTGTGCTCCCAACACCTAGCGCCGTGCCCCGTCTCAGCGAGTGCTCAGCAGGTGTTAGACGGGTGGACGTCTGGTCTCCAAATCCCTTTTGAAATAAGAGGAGGAGGCATCAGTAATTAGTTAATTAAGTAATTAAATGCATGAGGCTACAGGGACCTAGAGATGAGCCAGCATGGCCCCAAAAGAACCGTGAGTGAGCAGCTAGAACAGAATGTGACCCCCGCCGTAACAGAAGGGCTCACCGAGGGCTTCAGGCGTAGAGGCAGGAGACATTGCTTTCAGCCTAAAGAGAGATTGTGATCGGGGCAGTTTCAGAGAAGACAGGGAGTGTGAGCTCAGCACTGAGAGGCGGCAGGTGCCTGACCTCTGATTAGCATCCCACAGTGTGACTGTACTAGCTTCTCATTGCTGCTGTAGCAAATTACCAAATATGCAGTGGTTTTAAACAACACAAATGTCTTATCCTATAGTTCTGGAGGTCAGAGGTCCTACATGGGTCTCACTGGACTGAGGTCAAGGCGCCCCCGGGGCTGCCTTCCTTCAGGAGGCTCCAAGAGAGAATCCATTTTGTCGCCCTTCCCAGCTTCTGGAGGTTTCTGAATTCCTTGGCTTGTGGCCCCAGCCTCCATGTTCAAAGTCTGCAATGTAGCGTCTTCAGCTCTCTCTGCCTCTCACCTGCTGCTTCCCCTTTCACATCTCTTTCTCTGACCTCTCTCCCATTTTCTCTTATAAGGACCCCGGTGATGACATTGGGCCCGCCCAGATAATCCAGGTTCATCTCCCCATCTCAAGACCCTTCCCCCAATCACGTCTGCATTGTGCCATGTAAGGTGACATATCCGCAGGTCTGGGGATTAGGGCACGGACATCTTTGGGAGACATTATTCTGGCGACTGTAGTGACCAGACCCAATGTGTGTATTTACCCACTGTCCTGTTGAAGGACTGGCTTCCAGTTTTTCCCTATTTGACTAGGAGTTTCTTCCTTCTATCACTTTCTCTCGGGATCAAGAGCGAAGGCTTATTCAAGGGATGATCTGTGGCCTGATGGCGTCAGTGAACGGCCAGCTCTGTCTACACCCATACTCAGCTGCTTTTGCTCCACCCACAGCAGCGGTGGCCTTATGAGCCAAGCAGCCACAGAGTGAGCACCAGAACAACAAGGGACCAATCCACGGGCTGGCCTGGTCCAATCAGATTCTCTGTCTCAAGAAATTGAGCGGGAGATCAGGCTAATGACGGGAGTAGAGAGGTGGTGCTGGCGCTGGGGCAGCCACACTGCGCTGTCCACAAGATGAGGCAGCAGGAGGAAGGGGAGAAGGAGAGGAGAGACCCCACACGGTCCCTGAGAGAAGAGCACTAGCTGCCGCAGTTTCCGTAAGATGTGGCCATCCTTACGCCTTGTGTTCCATGGCATTTTGCTAGATTCTTTCAACAGAGCTTCTTAATCCTTGAGCCACCTCAAGTGGTTCTGTTCCTTGTCATTCAGAGAGACTTCACTGGAAGAAGGAGCGTCGGTCCGAGTCACAGTCTGTATGAGAAGCAGAGAGTTTCAAGGGATGAATCTCCGAAGGGAAGTCGGTCCACCCAAGGGGACCACAGTGGACAAGAGACATGCGCAAAGACGGCCAGTCTCCCAGGAGTCAGAGCAAGGCACGTCAGCACAAGGAGACAGCATCGACGGTGCCGGCAAGTGCTGGTTAGGGTGCAGGCCAGGGGGACCCATGCACATGACTGGTGGGAGTGGCAATAAATCACAGCAGCTTTCAAGGGCAATTTGGGAATATCTTTTAAAATCTGAGACTCATACACCCTCTGAGCCAATTCTTCTCCTTCTCAGGATCTGCCCTGGAGACAAATTTGCACATTCAAAGAAGTAAGTACAAGGATGGGCATGCCAATGGCCACAAATAATTACGTGTCCATCCACAGCAGTGTTTTTATTCTTCTGTGAGATGGCCAGTCAGGGGCAGCCACAAGAGGAGAGGCTCAGGAAAACAAAATTTCTTATACTCACAGGTCCCAGAGCCAGAAGGCATGGCACACCCTGCACGGCCACCTGGGGAGCAGCAGGTTGGTCAGGAGGCAGAAGACAGGAGTAGGGGGGTGTGAGGGCCACGGCCCTTGTTGGGGTTTCCACAGGAAAGGCGGGGCAAGACAGGGCAGGGCAGGTGAACAGCTTAGGACTGGTCAGTTTGAATAACTCTGGTGGGCTGTAGGGGTGGTCCCTGGGTGCCTGGCACCTGGCCCTGGGATGACTAAGATGGGAATACTGCCTCCTTGGGGGTGCGGACCAGACAGAGGAGGCCAGGCTTTGCACAGGGCAGTTTGCACATCAAAGGCATGCTTCCCCCGCCCTCTGCTCTCTCTAAAAAGTGGCTAGCCCAGGAAGGGGCTGTCTCTCTCCAGCCAGAGAGGTTTTTTAAGGTGTCAAAAGATCATAATATACACAAAATAAAATATTTGTACAATAAAACATACACGCAGAAAAACTACAGATTTGTCCAGACTTGGAAATACTATGAATGAAGAAGACGACAATGACGGTGACAATGACCATGATGAGCTAACATTTATTCAGCATTTACTGTGCACCAAGCCTGGTTCCCAGAGCTTTACGTCTCTCAGTTAATCTGTATAACAACCCTAGTAGGAAGACACTATTACTTCTATTTTACAGATAAGAAACTGTGGCTTCAAACAACAACTGCTTGTTAGGCACATGGTTCTGAGGGTCAGAGTCCTGGGCCGGGCTGGGCAGCGCTGCTGATCTGGGTCGGGCTCACCCACACGTCATCATCTTCTGCCAATGATCTAGGTGGCTCTGCTTCTGGGGGTCAGCTGGCTGTCGGGTGGGCATCAGGGAAGACCAGATGATCTGTCTGTCATCACCCGGCGGGCCAGTCTTGGCCTCTTCCCCTGAGGGTGGTTGCAGGAGGCCTGAGAGCGTAGAATGGAGCACCATGCACACACACCCTTCGAGCGTCTGTTTCTGTCATGTTTGCTATTGTCCTATTGGCCAAAGTAAGTCACACCTTCCACCCACATTCACTGGGTGGACACTCACTGATGGAAGTTGCTGCAAAGTCACACGGTAAAGGAGCATCTGCACCAGGAGGAGAATAACTGGGGCCATTTTGGAAGCAATCAACCTCGGGCGCCTCAAATTCAACAGGCTCTAAACTGAGCTGGAGATCTTCCCGAGCCCCGCCGCTCTCCCAGTGTTGTGCATCCTTATCAGTTTCCACAGCAAAGGAAGAAACGTGTGCGTTATCCCCGACCCCCCTGCCCCCCTCACTCTCCGGATCAAACCCATCCCAACCAGAATACCCTTTGCACCACTTCTCCTGTCTCCATCTCGACCACCAGTCCCCAGACTCAGACAGCAGTGTCTCACTGACGACCTCGGGGACCTGCACGGTGTCCCTCTCCTGCACATCTTTGATCACTTGAAAGAATGAGTCAGATTCTGCCACTTTCCTGCCTGAAGCCCACTCCCCATGGCTTCACGTCTGTGAGACCTGGCCCGGCCCGCAACCAGGACCCCAGGTCCTTACACTCCACCCATCCAGGTCTTCTTTCAATTCCTCAGATTCAGTGTCGTGGGTTGAATGGTGTCCCCCAAAAGCGATGGGCAAGTCCTCATCCCTGTCCCTGTGAAGATAACCTTATTTGGAAGACCTTATTTGCAGGTGTAATGAAGTTAAGGATCTCGAGATGAGATCATTCTGGATTTAGGATGGGCCCCACAGCCAATGACTCGTGTCTTGTAAGAAAAGAAGAGAGAGATCTGAGACTTAGCAACACCCAGGGGAGAAAGCCGTGTGAAGACGAGTGAGGTGTCTACAAGCCAAGGAACGCCAAGCTTTGCCGAGAGCCACCAGAAGCTGGCAGAAGCAGGAGGGACCCTCCCCTGGAGCCCTCACAGGGAGCGCGGCCCTGCCGACACCTTCATTTCAGACTTCTGGCCTCAGGAATTGTGAGGGAATAAATTCCTTTGGCTGTAACCCACCAAGGTCGTGGGAATTTGGTACGGCAGCCCAGGAAACCGCCACTCTCAGCCTGTCGCTGCCCCTCAGGGCTCTGCCACGTGGTCCCACCGCCTGGAGCACGTCCCGGCCCCTTCGCCTACTCCCCTCCTCCTTCCCTCTGAGCTCAGGCCTTACAGCTTCAGCAGCCCCTCCAACTCCTGAGGCGAGGTTCTGTCAGAGCCCCAGCCCCATCTCTCCTCTTTCACTGGGACTGTGGGAGTCTTAATGTTACATTTAGTTATGTCTTTGACCAATGCCTGTGTCTGTCTCCCAAACCACATGCAGCCCTCCAGAGCAGGGACCGCGTCCATTTTCTGGTCCCGTGTCTGCAGTCTCACACCTTCATCAGCACCCCACCAAGGTGCAGAGTGAATGCATGACGGTGCTCTCCGTCTCACAGTGAAAAATTCTACCACCCCTGGGAATATAACTGGATCAACAAATGGGCAAAATAAGGAAATTCAAAAGCCCCACCTGGCAGGTAGGAGCGAGGGGACAAGGAGGCGGGGGCCCAGCCCTCCGTCCAGGGAACCTCAGACCCTCCATCCTCCCAGAACGCAGGGGCACCCGCGAGGAGCGGCTGCGTTTCCAATGAGGTGTCTCAGGACCGACCTGGACATGAGCTTCCTCTCCTCATCATCACGTGGCCGACAGAGGTGCGGGTGACACTCCGGTGGACCTGTTCCAGAAACTGAAGCTGGGTAGAAGCCATGACGAAACTGGGCTGGCCTCTGCTGGGACAGTGATGACTAGAGGAGGCTCTTTTTCCCCCGGGTGGCAGGAAAGGTGCCAGCCAGACAGGGCAGGCCTCTGGGCTCTAGGAAGAAGGATTTGGGAGCAGGCAATCCACAAACAGTTGCCGAGGTCCCCTGTGTACCAGGCACCGTGCCGGGATCTGGAGAAACAGGCGGGAACTCGGGAAACTCACTGAACACCCAGCCCGGAGACAGAACCAGATGCCCATCAATCAATCATACGAGTAAAGCAATAGATTACAGTCATGACAAGGGCACGAAGAAGAGGATAGCGTGCTAGGAGGGCGTACAACGGGAGTATCTGGTCTGGGCTAGGGAACCAGCGGAAGCTTCCAGGAAGAAGTGACATTAAACCAACACTTCATGGACAGCCATTCCCAATCCCATTTTCATTTATTTACTCCCTCTTCTGAAGCTGCAAGAGCAAAACACTTCCCTTCTCCGCCTCCGTTGCAGCTGGGGTTCCCATGGATGGTTGTGACTAATGAGATGCCAGACAAAGTCTGCTGGCTCCATTGTTCTCCTCCTGCCTTAAACGGGGATAGGATGTCTGGAGCAGAAGCAGCCATCTTGCAACCCTGAGGGAAAGGCCAAGAAATCTCAGAGATACCAGCCTTGAGTCACAGAACCGATACCAGAAACCAGCTGCCTCCAGACTTCTTGTTACGTAATTAAGATATGTCTGGTTTTGTTTAAATTGTTATAACTTGCAGCCAAAAGCATTTCTAGCTGAAACAAGTCTCAAATATGGGTAAGTGTTAACCAAGCAAAGAGTGGTATGAAGAGTGTTCCAGGCAGAGGAAACAGCAAGTGCAAAGGCCCTGGAGTGGAAAGACCCGTTGGAGGAAGGGGGAGAAGGTCAGTGTGTGGTTGAAACTCAGAGAAGGAGGAGGGTGATGGGGCATGAGGCTAGAGAAGTAGGCAGACTGGAGAACAGAGTGAGTGGTCAGGATGTTGTCCAAGGACCACTATGGAGATCTGGAAGTGTTTCAGACAAAGGAAACGCAGCTCAGATCTGCTTTCTACGAAATGTCTCTCCAGCAAGTTATGGAGAATAGATTGGAAGAGGGCAAGAGAGGGAACAGAGAGAGGACAAGAAGGTTACTGCAGTCGTCAAGGCCAGAGGATGGTGGCCTGGCCCCTGGTGGTGGTGGGAGAGGTGGTGGAAAGGGACAGAAGTGATGCTTCAAACCTGTGGTTGTCACCCAGGGGTGGGTTTGCCCAGATACTTGATACTGTCTGGAGACATTTTTGGTTGTCACAATTTGGGGAGGATGCTACTGGCATCTCATAGGCAGAGGCCAGGGATGCTGCTAAACCTCCTACAGTGCACAAGACAGCCCCTCAGGACAGAGAAGTGTCTGGCCCAAAACGTCAATAGTGCTGAAGCTGAAAATCCCTGTGTAAGTGTGTTTATATTTAAGAAGGAAATTGGGCATGTGTTGGAAAGGTGGGGGGCCAGGGAGAAGAGATCCAAGACCAGGCCCGGCAAGGAGAAGGCGCTTTAGTCCCAGCAAGAACTAGCACCAGCTGAGACCCCAGGGTCGCCCTCCCGGAGGCTGAGAACTCAGATGCCAACTAGAAGCCACCCTCGCCTGGGCTGCGGAGGATGGAGCACAGCTGGGAACAATCTAGGTCACACGGGAGGGTCTGAGTGTCCTCAGAGGGACCCCGACTGCCGTATTTTAGTCCACGGCCCACCCCTGGCTGAAGCCCACTGGACGAGGAGTGGACAGCCGACTCCAAATGTGGCGCACACCCCCCTTTTCAGGCCATGGCCCCTGATTTGCTTTGGGGGGGGACTTCCAGTCTGACGGAGCTGTCAGCTAAGGTGACCCAGGCTCGGCCAACCAGACTCTCTCCTGGGGTCTGGATTTTGAGCAGGATGGGAAATGGTGATTTTTACCCCAGTGGGGGTGCCCCGGGGAACCGGTCCTCAGTTTCCGCTCTCTCAAATCCCAGAGCTCCCGCCGAACACGGCCCTCCCTGAGTTTCTGTTTTCAGTAGGAGTTGGGGGCTACTAACAGCCCTTTTAATAGATTCTTTTTTTGCGGGTTTGTTAGTTTCCTAGAGATGCGGGAACAAATTACCATAAGCTCCGTGACCTAAAACAGCACAAATTTAGTATCTCACAGTTCTGGAGGTTTGAAGTCCAGAATCAGTCACTGGGTGAAGTCCACTGTCAGCAGGGCTGTGTCTTTCTGAAAGCAGCTGCGGACAATCTGTTCCCTCAGTTTTCCCAGCTTCTGGAGGCCGCCCGCCTGCCTGGACTTGTGGCCCTTTCCTTGCTGCACTCCAACCTCTGCTTCCATCATCGTGTCTCCCACCACTGCCTCTGAGCCCCTGTGACTACGTCAGGCCCACTCAGACAATCCAGAATCATCTCCCCATCCCGAGGTCCTTATTCACATCTGTAAAGTCCCTTTTACCATGTACGGTACCATATCACAGGTTCTGGGATTAGAGCATGGACGTCTCCAGGGACCATTATTCAGCCTACTACAGGAGTCAGTTTCTATTGCTGCAACCAGAGAATTCAGGTTGAAACAGAAAAAGTCACAAACCCAAGGTCTAAAGACATGGCATTTTGTCTTAATTTTAATTAGAAGGCCTCAGGAGTGCTTAGAACCTCACTGAAGCCCTGGGACTGTCTTGTGCTTTTACTTATTTGAGTTACCTCCCTAATCCCTGAGTGTTTGCTGTCGAGGTTTGCCATCCCTGTAGCAGGTTTACGGCTACGGATTCCAAAGACGAACGCCGTCCCACTATCTGAATGCCTTAGAGCTTGGCAGATGGAGACAGTGGGGCCAGTGTCCCTCTTGGCTACTCCAGCCAAGGATAGAAAGATGCATCTAGATGGAATCTAGATAGAAGGATGGATGGATGGATGGATGGATGGATGGATGGATGGATAGTGGAATGGATAGATGGATGGATGGATGGATGGATGGATGGATGGATGGATGGATAGTGGAATGGATAGATGGATGGATGGATAGATGGATGGATGGATGGATAGTGGAATGGATAGATGGATGGATGGATAGATGGATGGATAGTGGAATGGATAGATGGATGGATGGATAGTGGAATGGATAGATGGATGGATGGATAGATGGATGGATAGATGGATGGATGGGTGGATAGATGGATGGATGGATGGGTGGATGGATGGATAGATGGATGGATGGATGGATGGATGGATGGGTGGATAGATGGATGGATGGATGGATGAATGGATGGATAGATGGCTGGCTGGCTGGATGGATGGTGGGATGGTGGGATGAATACATGGGGTAGAAAGAAAAGATTATCAGGGGTTTACCAGGATGAGACCCCAGAAGTAGAAAAGACATGGAAGAGAAAACAAATAAGATGTGTTTATGGCATGCACAGTAATAAAAGGAGATGGAAACTTTGCTGTTTGGTTTCTGTTGGAAATAGAAATTCTCTGGAAAATAAACCTCCGGTTGGTTTTGTTTCTGCAAAACCAAAACAGGCCACTGCTTACAACCTCATTACGGAGAGAGTCCACACCGCCCACCCCCAGCCTCCCTAATCCCTTTGGGAGATCCGGTCCAATGAACCAAGAACCCAGAAAGAAGACTGCGAGTGGGAAGAGGACAGAATCAAATGCTCACAAATGGCTATAGAAAAAACTCAAGGTTCGGGGAGAAAAAGTAATCATCCTGTAATTGACTGTTTACTAATGGAATCTATTAATTTATAGCCACAAAGAATCAGCTAATTTGTGGTTAATGGTGTTTAAAAGAAAAACAACACAGATTAACTCTATGGAGCACAACCCCAGGCCTCCAGGATCTGTCCGCACAGACAGCTCTTGCTGTGGGAGGGGGAGGACAGTGGTGGGCAGTGGTCCCCCGGGAGGGAAAAGAGATTTGGGAGGGAGCGAGTGAGTCCCAACCTCCAAGGCATCAGAGGAGCCTGATTCTCCTCTAGGGTTTCCTTTCAAATCGCACCTTCCAACAGGCCCCCTGCTGTTCTCCCTCAGGATCCCACCCACAGCAGCCCCAACCTGCCACGTCCATTCCCACCTCCGGGTCTTTGCTCTCGCTGTGCCCACTACTGGACCGCCTTTGCTTCCTTTCCTGTGAAAAATAATACAGGTTATGAGCAGCTAACGGAATGAATGCTCACTCGCATCAGACGCCACGCTGAGTGTCTCACGTACACTATCGATCTCAAGGATTCCTCGAAATCCCCTATGAGGTTGGTCCCAGTCTCGGCCCCTTTTTACAGGTGAGAAAATTGAAGGCCACAGAAGTGAAGCAACTTTTCCCCGGTTTCCTCGTAGATGCACGGTGGGTCTGACGCTTGGCTCTAAGTCTGTTCGATCCCAGAATCCAAGCTCTAGGCCAGCATTTCCCAAATCTTACTCATTCTCATAACAATATTTTTGCCATTTCTGCAAACCACCTGTATTTATGATCTTTCTTTAAATCGACTCCTCCCCTCCTTTTAATAAAAAATTTTAGGTTCATCCCTAGCAACATCAGCCAGGTCTGATAAGTTAATAGTATATTTGTTTCTAAGACAAATTTGGAATAAAAACCTAACTACTAAAATACGTCTGTGCCTGTGTCCTACCTTGTAATCTTGTAAACCACCCGTGGTACAAGAACCATACACAGTCTAACCATGTACTTTGAAAACCGCAGCCACTTGGCCCCGAGTGCCGAGCCTGCATCCTGCATCCTGTGTGCACCATCCATTTCACCCTCCGTTAACCCTTCCTGAGACAACCCTCCCTTTGAAATGCACTGGATGCCTTCCTCGTTCTGCCTGCCTTGACTCCTCCAGCCCACGGCTTCCTCCCCTTTGTTGACAGAAAATTCATGTCATTAGCAAACCACAAAAAGACAGGATGAAAATAAAGATTTGTTTCCTCCAGTAGGTTGTAAGATCCTGGAGAATTAAAACAAAAAGCATCTCCTTGTCCTGAAGGCTAAGCTCTGTGGGAAACAGATGGAAGCGCACAGTAGGTGCCCAACAGCCTGAGCAAGTGGCTGATGGGCTGCAGCTGGGAGAGGGAGGAAGACACCACTGTCATGACTGGATCTGGGCCAGTCTGAATCCATTGATCCATCCTTCTGCCATCAAGGCTCAGAAGCCACCTGGGAATGCGTGGTCCCTTCTCAGCCCAGCACTCCGGGGGGGGCCTATGACCCCGGCCTGGCCGATTGGCGCTGAACATCCCCCAAGCCACTGCAAGCGGTTCAGAAATGGGTCCATGACCCAAACCTGGTGGAGGGAGTCAGGCCCAGGACTTCCGCTCAAATTGTGGGGGAAGGAGGAGCTCTGTCCTTCAGAGCTCGGCTCTTGGAGGACGTGAGACCAGAGATGCTGGCAGACATCTTGCTCCCACAAAGAGGGTGAGAATTAATCCACATACGGAAGAGGCAGACACATGGAGAGAGGGCAGGGCTTGGTGACATTGTTTGGGAACCTGGATCAAGAAATTCCTGAAAGAAAATCTACCTTGAGATTTTTCAGCCAATAAATTTCCTTTTGGAATAAGCCTTTTTGCATGGGGGGTTCTGTTACTTGCAACCAAAACACCTTGGAGGCGTCCTTGAATGGGAGTCAGGAAACTAGACTCTGACTGTGTATCCGCGTGACCCCGGTGAGTCATTTCATCCCGCATGACCCTGCCCCCAAGACGCCTTCCCTGACCACTCCTTTAAGAAGGGTTTCCACCCCTCACTTCCCCCATCGCTGCCTGTCGCAGTCCAGCCTCGTGACTCCCTGACACTGAATTCTGTGTTCACGACTTCACTTGCTAGTCATCTGTCTCTGTCTCATGCACTGCCGTGCCTCAGTGTTCAGAAGGGGCATGGTCCTCGGTAAATATCTGTTGCATGGTCCTGCCTCAGTTTCTCCACCTGTGAAATGGGAGGGAGGCACTGCATTTTCTCCCAGGATCCTTCCAGCAGGGCTGCGCTTCCTTCCATTGCTCTACTCAGCCCTCTGGGAACACAGCAAGAGACCCACGCAAAGATGCCGGGTGTCTCCTAGCAAACCACCTCTTACTCACAGGCAGGAAGGTTGTGTGATTTTCCTCCTTCACTCCTTCCTTTGCCTATGCAACCTTGTTGACCAGGAAGTCCCTCTTGATGTCTAACGCGAACTTTCACGCTGCAACTCAAGTCTCTTTTAAGGCCTGGAGTTCAACAGACACTCTAGGCCAAGTAAGAGCAGAAAAGAACCAGATTACAGTCAGAAGAAACCCTGTGAGAAACCCCTTCGCCTCAAGGATGCCCTCATTTTCTTCCCATGACGAGTTTCTGACTCGTCAGAAAGCTCCCTTCCTGCCTGTACCTACAAACAAAGCTCTTCTGGAGATGTGGGTACGAAAGATGAGAACAAAATAAATAAACTATCTGTTTAATCATTCCTATTGTCCAAACATTGGCTGGGCCCAAATACCTTTGCTCTGACTCATCTCAGCCGCCATCCTGGGGAGGGAGGAGGCGGGAGGCCAGGGAGTAAACATTTCTAAACCCATTTTCCAGATGAGCTCAGAGGAGGCTGGGAGGCCTCCCAGGGAACAGTCCTGCAGTAAACACAGAAGCAAAACTTCTTCCTGTCTAACTTCATTTACACGGGGCAGAATTTAAAGGAAGCACACTGCCCGGGATGCAGGTTCATCGTTTGTTCATTCACTCACTCATTCATTCAGGAGGATAAAAAGCCTGCGCTGAGCTCTTCCCGGGGCCCCTTCCCCCCGCCCCGCCCGTCTGAGGGAGGAAATGGGGAATTGTCTGTCCAGTGGCTGGATTAGGGAGGTTTAATGACTGAATTGTTGAAAATATTTTTCCTAGTTTGTTCTTTGTCTTTCAATTGTATTTGTGGTGTTTCTTGAGGTCCAGGAATGTCTAGTGTTTAGCTGGTTGAGTCTTTTTGTCTTTCTTTGGGGAGTCTGGCCTTATATGTCTAGAAGGGACTTCACTGGGGAGTGATTCTTAGGATTCCCTTTAAGGTCATAGGTCATGATCAGTTAGGGGTGAAAGGGGAAGATCCTGGTCATTCCTTCATTTTGCAAATGAGGAAACTGAGGCTCCCCAGTGGGCAAGCAGCGCGGCCAAGGGCGGCAGCCTGACTCTGCTCTGTCTGCTCCAGATTCCTAACAAGAATTAAGAAAAGACAGAGAGCTCTTGACTGCCCAGCATTATGCCCAAGGCATCGTCCAGGCTCCTCCCAAGTCGAAAGGCCATTTTATTCTCCCTACACATGTGATGTCATCCGGTTCACTCCAGATGGCTGTCCAACTGTCCACTGTGGCCATGAGCCCTAAAAACCATTCCCCAAGAGCCTTTTCAGGCTTATGAGGGTGGACGCCACAAAGGAAAAGAGAAAATGGTTCAACATAGACGTCCAAACTCCTGGACATCAAAAACCACCACCGATAACATTAGAAGACACGTAATAACTAGGAAAAATATTTTCAACATATATGACAAAGTAATAAGATTCAAAAAATATAAAGCTCTTGGGCCGGCCCCGTGGCCGAGTGGTTCACGCACTCCACTTCAGCGGCCCAGAATTTCACTGGTTCAGATCCTGGGTGAGGACACAGCACCGCTCATCAGGCCACGCAGAGGTGGTGTCCCACATGCCACAACTAGAAGGACCCACAACTAAAAATACACAACCATGTACTGGAGCGCTTTGGGGAGAAAAAGGAAAAATAAAATCTTTAAAAAAAAAATTAAAAGACACATAACAACTAGGAAAAATATTTTCAACATATACGACAAAGTAATAAGACAAAAAATGTAAAGCTCTTAACAGATCAATAAAAATAGCTAAGGGAAAAATCAGAGACAAATCATAAAAGTAGCAATGCAAATGGGCAGTACACTTATGAGAAATGTTTAAATTCATTAGTAATCAAACAAATTGAAGTGAAAAATACGAGATAACTTTTCATGCCTTCCAGAGCAGCAGCATCTGCAAAGAACGGAAACCCACAGTGTGGGCAAGGATGGGAGGGAATGTATTCTCACGGGCTCCTGGAGGGAAGAGGCACTTGGCCTTCTGAGTTTGGTGATATACATTAAAATCCTTAAAAACGTGCAATTTTTTTTTGTTGTAGCATTTTCCATTTCTAAGGAATTACTTAGAAATTACAGATAACATAGGAAATTTATTCCCATACCATTAAATGGGGAAATGTGGACGCAGCCTATATAGTCAGCATTAAGGACTTGGTGAAATATCCTACAGTCCAGACTTACAAGGTAACATCATGGAAAAGAAGGATGCTTCACAAAAGATAATGACAATATACAGTTAAATTTAAAAGTCAGGACACAAAACAATATGTATACATCATTCCAGCCCTGAAAAACACACACATACATCAATACATGTGCTCAGAAAAGAATCTGGAGAAAATACTCACCAAATTGTTAACAGTGGTGTTCTCCAGGAGCAGAATTATTTATATTTTTGTTCTGTGTTTCAACTGGTAGATACCAGGACTGGCGAGAGGGGGGAGAGGCTGAGAGAGAAGAGACTCGCCTGCTGCTGGAAACGTTACTTGTCATAAACTTCCCAGGCTAAGGGGACGGTGCTCATCAGAAGTCTTAAAACGTGTGAAATATTTCACCAGTACTTTTGCTTCTAGGAATTTACCCTAAGGAAACAGCCAGAGATGTGTGCAGAGACTCACGCACAAGGATGTCCATTGTAGAGTTATTTACAAGAGCAGAAAGTTGGACTCAGCCTAAATAGCCAACAATGGAGAATTGTTGAACAAATGTTGGTGGCTTTTATAGTGAAGTGCTACGTGATCATTTAAAGGGATGTTGAATTTTGAAGGAGACGACAAAACGTTCTTGATATAAAGCAAAAAAAGAAAAGTTTAAAATGGCATAGGCAGTATGATGGCAACATTGTAAAACACCATAAATTATGAACTTATGGGCAAAAGAAGCTGAAAGATACCAAGTGATGGAATTCTGGGTAAGTTTTGGTTTTTTCTTTGTGTTTCCCTACATTTTGCAATTTCAGTACAATAAACATGTTACTCTCACAATCAGGCTTTTTTTTTTTTTGGTGAGGAAGCCCTAAAAATAATTCCCCCAAAAGCCTTTCTCGGCTTATGAGGGCAGACACCACAAAGGAAAAGATAAAATGGTTCAACATAGACACCCAAAACTCCTGGACATCCAAAACCACCACCGATAACATTAAAAGACATGGAGCAACTAGGAAAAATATTTTCAACATATGTGACAAAGCGATAAACCTCAAAAAATATAAAGCTAACATCCCGAGCTAACGTCTATGCCAATCTTCATCTATTGTGTAAGCGGGACACCGCCACAGCATGGCTTGACAAGTGGTGTGTAGGTCCACACCTGGGATCTGACCCTGTGAACCCTGGGCCGCCAAAGCGGAGTGCATGAACTTAACCACTAGGCCACTGGGCCGGCCCCAGACTTTTTTTTAAGGGAAAAAAATCCCAGGAGCATTTACACTAAAACAAACTTGACATTCAGGCCTGTAAATTCCAGTTTCCCAGCCATGCTGCTCAGGGTTGACAGTCATGCAGCTACTTGGGGAAGCAGAAGGCAGGTCGTGATGCAAATATGTCCCCTCTAGACGTCCTCTCTCAGTGCCACCTGGAATCAGTCCTCCCTTAGAAGCCATGCCCAGCCAATCCCCAAATCTTTAGAGGGCTGACAAGAAAATTGAGCTGTTTTTAATATTTGGGGACAGAATTCAGTCCAATCCACTGGCGTTCACCACAGCTGACACTTGCTTAACCATCTCTCTGTTGTGTAATGATGAAGAATTAGCCGTGTTCCCAGAAAGCCATTGTCAGGACAGGACAAGCTTTCAAATATGTGTTCCAGAGCTCGTCCCTTCTTCCTGTGGGGATGACCAACCCATTTGCTGCAGACAATTAAAGTCACAGAAAGCTTGCGACTGCTTCCCTGCTGTCTGGATTCATGTCCCAGAGGATCCTGGCTCTGAGAGCCGGATTTAAAAAATCAACTGAACCTCATGCTGAGGAGGACCAAGATGGGAGCAGGCTGCAAGTGGAGAAGCTCCAAAACAAGGGATTAAGTGGCTTCTCCAAGATCACTCTCAGCCAGGGTGGAGTGGGAGGGGACACGGCAAGAAAACGCAAACGGCCTGGTCGGAGCATCAGGGACAGTGCTCCTGGAGCATCTTCTAGAAGGAAGGAGTTCTCTTTGGCAGATGCCTTAAATATTGGACTTACGAGAACAATTCTGGGCTCACCAATGAGACTTTAGGGTCCTATCAGGACTGCCCCTTGGACCACTGACCCTCCCCCCTCCTCCCCACCCTCCTTCCTCTTTCCCTCCCTTCCTTCTTTTCCTTCTCTCCTCCTTCTTCCATGATTATCTACTGAGCACCCAGCACGTACCAAGCCTCTGCTCAGCGCTGCATTTACCAGGATGAGCAGACCCAGACAGATGCGGACAGAGCCCTGCTTGCACGGCACGTCCTGTCTGGTACAGCACTGTCCAATCAAAATTTTCTGGCAGCCACAATTAAAATCATGAAAAGAAATAGGTAAAATTAATTTTCATCATCTATTTTGTTGAACTCAATATATCCAAAATATTATTCCTCATCTACTCAATATTTAAAAGTTATTTGTGGGATATTTTACATTCTTTTTTTCACACTAAGTCTTTGGAATCTGGTGTCACCACTTGGTCCAGCCGCATCTCAAGTGCTCAACAGCCACTGGCGTCTAGAGCTCAACCTTGGCTCCATGATGTTTTGGACCGAATCCTTCTCTGCTATGGGGGCTGTCCTGTGCCCTGGAGGGTGTTAAGCAGCCTCCTTAGATACCAGTAACACCCTCACCTTCCAGTTCTGACAACCACAAATGTCACCAGACATTGCGAATGTCCCCTGGGGGGGGGAGCAAAATTGCCCCCGGTTGAGGACCACTGGACTAGCGGCCACTGACTTGGATGACACACGTCTAGCAAGAGAGGGACAATGCAATGAGCAACGATGACAGCCTGGGGCAGGTGCTAGGATGGAGGACCTTGAGGCAATGTGACACAGAGGAGCAGCTGACCCAGGCTGATCCAGGGAGGTTTCCCAGGGGAGGAGGGTCCCAGCCAAGATCTTTCTCAAATGAGGCAACCACACATCCCATAGAATGCTAAGTAGGGCTCTGGTGGCCCCGAGAGACCCACTTTTGCTCTGAGCCTCAGTTTTCCGGGCTGTGAAATAGGGAGAGCAATGTCCATCCTACCTACACAGCACCTGCGCACCAGGGGGGAGGCTGAGGGCTCACACATGATTTGGGATGTGAATGTGATTAGTAAAGAATAAAAGCGTGCTTTCAGTCAGACACATTAGCACTGATGTTCTCATGGGGATTTGCACACCCTCTCTTCTCTGCTTCCCTCAAAGTTCCAGGACTTCATTCATAAGAAGGCCAAGGGAACACTGGGACAGACCCAGACTTGAGTCATTTTGAGCCTCTCTTGCTTACAAGCTGTGTGACCTTAGGAAAGTTACTTAACCTCTCTGAGACTGTTAACTCATCTGTGGTATAAAGTCAACAAGGGTACCTACCGTGGAGGGCTGCCATAGAATTGAAAGAAGAAATGCATACATAACATAACAAAAGCCCAAGCGGCATTAGCTTTATTATATTATTTAAGCCGATATTCTATGCAGCTGCCCATTCACTCATTCCTTCAACAGTCATTGGTTGACCACCACTATTTTTGGCACTCAGGGGTACAGACAGGGTTCCTAAAAATGGAAGTTTACTTTGCTGGGGTGGATCAGAAAACACACAAGCAAAGAGATAAATACATTAAATAATTTCAAGTGGGGGGAAAGGTTATGAAGAAAATAAAACAAGGTCACGAGAAGGTGGCAAGGGCCTCCTGGAAGAGGTGACCTCCGACCTGAGATGATGAGAAGGGGGGCACTTCCCAGGAGGACTAAGTGAGGGCAAACACCCAGGAGCAGACACGAGCCTGGAATGTTCTGGAAGGGAAGGAGAGGCCAGCGTGGCTGCCTCGCAGTGGGGGAGTGGTAGGAAATGAAGTCAGCGAGGTGGACGGGGCCAGCTCACGCAGGGCCAGACACCACGATTAACAACAGCTGGCATCTACTGAGTGTGCGCTGCGTGCCAGGCCTAAAAGCAGTCACTCGCTTCGTGCTCACGACAACCTTGTGAGGGAGGCAGCATCGTTGTCCTCACTTTGCAGATGAGAAAACGGAGGCCTGGAGAGGTTAAGGCTCTTGGTCAGGGTCACTCAGTCAGTACAGGCCGGAAGAAAATGGGACTTTGATTGCAAGCAGTCCATTCCAGTGACCAGACTCTATCGTTAAAAACAGAACAGGCAACAGGAAGCCACTGGAAGGGTCTTCTGCCTCCCGTGTCTCCCCCAAGGCGGCCAGAGCCTTTGATTTCCAGACACCGGCAAGCGGGTGGTGGGCGAACCTGGCATTCCTCACCCTCTCTCCACGCCCCCCAGAACATGAGCCAGCCACCAGACAGAGGCCACACCCCGGTGACTGCACCGGACACTCCCTCCACTGACGGAATGAAGACAAAAAGAAAGAATTTATGCCTCTGCAATGGAGCTCGCGAGCCCAGGACCCTCAGCCTCCCGTTTCCAAAGGGCAAATGCGTTGGAGGCAACTAGCTGGGTTCAAATCGAGAGGCTGCTGTCTGCACAACCAGAAAATTGGGGCCAGAAACCCAGTCAGCGTCCTGACCTGGCGTTTGGCAGCCTGAGTCCCAGACCCAGACCTGGGCCTGCCTATGCCACCTCCAGCAGAGAAGACAACAGCGTGTAGGGCTCTGGGTGACCACAGGCAGCACCAGGCAGAGGGACGAGGCAGGGGGAAGCCCAGCACCTTCTCCGCTGTTCTGTTCAGACAAAGGCAAAATTGAAGGCTGCAGGGGAAAAAAAAGTAACAAAAGCAAAGACCTCACGCCTGGGAGAGTTCACGGGCCTGGGAGCCAGCTGGGTGGATGCAGGCTCCGTGAGCTGAGCGGGAGGGGAAGGGCGGAGGTGTGACCTCCTGGAGAAAGCGGTGAATCACCGGCTGCCTGCAGACCGGCGCCCTGGAGTCACGATGGGCGGGATTTGCGGCTGTGGGGTCTGCACGAACCCGAGCGCATCTCTCCAGGGCACAGGGCCTGTTTCCCCATCTGCAGAAGGGTTTACGATACAGTTGCTTAACACGTACGGGGGACTCTGCCTATACTGTTCCCTTTAACCTTGACAGTAACTCTGCAAAGCAAGTCTTCTTTTTATTTCATTTGCAAAATGAGAAAATGCAGTATTCAAAAATTTAAGGGAAGATTTAAACCCAGTTCATCTGACACTAGACTGGCGCTCTTCAATTTCTCAGCACTTGTAAAATGCTCCGAAAACGTCAGCAACCACGCCTAGGAGGATAGCCCACACTACACTGCGCTCCCTCGGGGCCAGACTCTTCAAAGGCCTGCGGGTCTCGCAACAGCTCTCTGAATCGGACACTGCTATTTTCCCAACTTTACAGAGGACGAAACTGAGGCTTAGAGGGAAAGTAAAACAGCGTTTCTCAACCTTCTTCTTCATCACTCCACTAAGGAGCCTTTCTGGACATTTTCCCAAACAAAAAAAAGTAGGATTTTTTTCGTCCCCTGCCCCAAGAACCAATTTTTGCCCCTTTAGGCGAGACAGCACCTTTGTTAGAGAATGCACAAAAATTAAAAGATTTCCAAAATCAACTGAGTTTGCCAATTCTCTTTTGCACTCCTAGGGATTCACCACACACTTTTGCCTTCTAAAGACGGGAGGGGCAGCTCAACTATCTTCAGTTCAGCATCTTCCAGGCCTGCTGACTTCCAGGAGCCCCTGGAAACACCCCGGCGCAGACACCGCTCGTTTTCGATCTGCGCGGGTCCCTGCCCGCAGGATGCTCCTCCCGCTGGGAAACGGCTCCTCCCCTCACGCGCACCTGCGGTGGCAGTGCGGCCTGTCAATCACCAGTCCCCGCCCCCTGGCCACAGTGATTGGTGATGGGGTGGACACGGGACCGAAGCTGAGCCAATCAAAGCCCTTCCCTTTGACACAGGACTGGATGGAGGAAAACTTACTGGCATCCTCACAAAACGGAAAGACGGTAAGCCCGCACCTGCCAGAGGTCGTGATCCCAGCGTCCCGGGAACAGTCTAAGGAGGTAAAGCCAGCCAGAGAAACGCAGGGGCAAGAGGGAGCCCCGACTGGACGGGGTTCTGGATCCGGGGTCCCTGCTGCCCCTCCACCTCCCATTTCTCGGTTTCCTTACAGGAGCCAACAAATCCCCCTTCCTGGTTTCAGCTGGTTTGAGCTGGGTTTCTGTCACTTGCGACCAAAAAATCCCGACTGATACACCTCAGCATGAACCTACCTCGGCAGGATTTGAGAGTTTTTGAGATAATGGGGGAAATTTGAACACAGTCTGGATATTATGTGACATTAAGACATTATTATTGCTTTACTTAAGCGTGATAGTGGTATTATGGTTATTTTAAAAAATATTTATCTGTTAAGAATACATACTGAAGTATTTCGGGGTGAAATGATTCAGTGTCTAGGATTTGCTTTAAAATATCCCAGCATCTGTGTCCCCCACTTGCCCTATAAAAGAGGGTAAGATTTATGAAAAAAGAACGTCGGATTGATGATAATTATTGAAGCTGGGAGAGGGTGTGTGGGAGTTTCTTATCCTATTCTCAAGTTTGAAATAATTCCATTAATGAAAAGTGAAAAATAAATAAGAAAAATGACTAAGAAAGAAAGGGAAGGAAAGCTCTTCCTCGGAGAGGAAGCAATGGTTTAGGATTGATGGGAAAGGAGAAGAAAGCAGAACAGCTCATTCGTTCACTCATTCATCGAATTCGCCCCCCGCCGTGGGCTGGCGCTGAGCCCTGTGCTGGACACACGGGAAAACAGGACGTTGGTCGCCCCGCGCTCAGGGGGCTCCCGGCCGAGCAGAGACCAGGAGTAAATTATGCCGGGTTGTGCGGTTCACAGAAGGCCGGGCACCGTGAGGACAGAAGGGGTTTTTCTCGATCCCGGCCGGTTTGAAAGGGAAGGGCTTTGACTGGCCCGGCCTCTGTCCAGTGCCCACCCGACCACCAATCGCTGTGTCCAGGGGGCGAGGCCGGAGGCCAGCGCGGGCTGAGTAGACCTGGATGAATCCCGCCGCGGGAGGCCCCTGGCCGGTTTGCAGGGAGCGGTGTGCGCTGGAAGGAAGAGGGACCTGGAGGCGAGGGACAGAACAGCCTCTGCCGGGGCCTTTGCCTTCGTGGAAAGAGGAAAGCCATGTTACTCGGGGATCATCATAGCTCTCAGATTCCGAAAGCTTACGGTATTAAGCGCTTCGTGTACATCATTTCGCGTGATCCTCCAAACGCAACTCTTTAAGGCAGAGACTGACCTTATCCCCACTTTACATTTGGAGAAACCGAGGCACAGAGCAGTTAAGCAGCTGCAGTGTTTGCATCTGGTCACTGGATTTTCCACAGCCGAGCGCCTGGTCTCTGCCGTCCACTGCCGCACAGAGGCAGCTGTGCAGGGGCCAGATGTGTCCAGATGTTCTCATCAAGATTTCTACCCTCAACTTGCTTAAATCCTTCTTCAAGAAAAAGTGTCCTTGACAAATAAGCAGAAGGAGGGGCGAGGGAGGGGGGAGGAGGGTGTGCAGACGAGGGTCACCCAACCCACAGCCACCGTGTGCATTTTTGATGCCCGGAAAATTCCCGGAACTGGCCAGAGCTGCTGGGTGGAGAAGCGGGCAGTGGCCGCACGGTGCAGGGGCTATGCCAGCTTCTGGACAGAGAAGCTACAACCCCTTCCCCTCCACCTTTTCCTCAGGGGGGCTCCTGACAGAGGCAGAGGACGTGGACACGGGGGGCCCGGAAATGCCCCCTGTCCGGGGCTCAGGTCTGCTTCCTTGGGCCATGGGACCGTGGCTGCTTCCCCTGTGGCAGCGGCAGGCGACTGAGGCTGAAGCTCTCCTGCAGGCTTGCCCTTCCTCCCCCGGACTTCCTGGTCTGCCCAGGGAGAGTCCAGAGAGAGGAGCTGCGAAGAGAGGAAAGGGGCTGGGCGTAACATCGCACGTGTGGCTGCGCTTGCTAATGCAGCGACAACAGTGCCGTGTGGTGCACGCGGGGGCTCTGCAGCCAAAAATGCCTGGACCCCGACTCGGCCTTGCAGCTTTCTAGCTGTGTGATCTTGGCGGGGTTAAACAACCTCTCTTGACTCCAATCTCTCTGCAAAATGGAGGGAATACTGGTGCATCTGTCACAGGGGTGTCATGAGGATGAATAAGCTAGTGCATCGAACACACCGGCAGCAGCACCTGGCTGGAGTAAGTACTCAGTAAAAGATCCTGCTACTCTCAGTACCCAGGTGAGTTCACATTTCAGCACTAAGCCTAGGGGGCCCCAGAGGTGCAGTAACCACTTAAGGAATGAATGAATGAATGAATGAGCTAATTAATCAACATTTTCTGAATTAAACTGCTTGTTCATTTATTCAAAAGCACGTTCAATTCCAACGCTTGCTCAGATAGATGAGATCTCATACCAAGTATGAATCCTTGGGAACAGCTTAAGTTTCTCTAGTTTGCTCCGAAACCAAAACACAGGTGATGGTAAGGCCTTATGAGTGCTAATTGTGGTAGACAGAATTCTAAGATGGCCCCAAGATTCTCTCCCCTGTGGCACATGTCCTGTGTAACCGCCTTGCCCTGAGTGTGGGCAGGACCTGTGAATAAGACGGGATGTCGCCCCGTGATTATGTTACGTTATAGGGCAAAGGTGAGGGTATTTTGCAGATGTAATAAGGTCTTGGATCAGTTGACTCTGAGTACATCAAAAGGAGGTCGTCCTGAGTGGGCCTGACCTAATCAGGTGAGCCTTTTAAAAGAGGCTCCAGAGATCAGGGACAGAAGCAGTCAGAGATTCCCAGCAGCAGCGCACTTCTGCTGTCCTGGAAGGAGCAGCCACCCTGAGTCCCCCAGCTGCAAAGAAATGAATTTTGCCAACAAGCACGTGAGCTCGGGAGAGGGCCCCAAGCCCCCAGAGAAAGCCCAGCCCCAGCCAAAACCTCGATGGTGCCCCTGGGAGGCTCTGAGCAGAGGGCAGTGCAGCGCGGCACCTGGAATCCTGAGCCCAAACACAGTGAGACCATAAACGCGAGAGAATAATCGGGCACTGTCTTAAACCTCTAGGTTTCTGTGGTAGTTTGTCAGGCAGCGATGGAAAACGAACACACCACCCGTCTCTGCCATTTTTCAAGGCTCACTCTGCCAAGCGTGGTGTGCTAATGTTCTCGACCACTGGAGAAGGTTCTGATGACATCTGAGGCCTGGAGAAGTCACACAAGTTGCCCACGGCTATTTGGCAGTGGAGGCAAAATTTAAACCCAGGTGGTCTGCCACCAGGGCCCCCTCTCAGTTCCTGAGGCCGGCAATATTTTAAAATAAATATGAAAACATAGGCGTGAAAAGTTCTGAAAGGGTGCGCGTGCGCATGCTGAGATGAGAGGGGATGGTTGGCTTCTGTGCTTTTCCTACAATTTCTCATTTCTTTTACAGTGAATATTATCTTTTTTAACAATCAGGTACAAATACTTGGCAGCCATGGTGACAATCTCTGAGTGGCGGGGTTACAGGCCACTTTTTTTATTTCATTCTTTTATATTATCTCAATTCTCTATGACAATCTCAATTGTTCACAAGAAATGTGTGGCTGGTGCAATTTTGAAAATGTGCACGCCAGAGAAGACAAGTGAATGCATTTCAGAATGCGAAAGCAGAAGGGGAAAAGGTGACAGTGCGGGGGGCCTGGCCCCAGACACTTGGCAGAAAGAGGGCTGGGGGCTGGAGCTTGAGCAAAGCTAGGGTCTCCTTCTAACATGAAATGTGGCTTCAGACCTTCCAGAAGAGGTGGCTGTCTCACTTGCCCACCAACTGGGCTTTTGGTAAACATTTGTAGCTACTTCTGCAAATGTTGTCACCTGAAACTTTGTTATTTTAATTGGTAGCTCTTTCTGTGGGCTCCAGCTTGGAGAACAAAAGCTGCTCAGAAATCGGGGCTGCAGGCAACTTTTCTCCTTGAAGGGAAAGTGGGGAAAGGTCTGTTCTCCAGCCCCAGCAAGCACGCTTCAGAGAGAGCTGACATGTTGGTTTAACACCAACCATTAATTACTGAGTGCTTATGGGCCCCAAGCTCTGTGCTCGGCCTTTCCGTGGAGTCTCTCATTTGATCCTCCCACATCTGTACGAAGGGAGTCCTAGCACTGTTCCCATTTCACAGATGAGAAAGTGGAGGCTTAAGGAGATCAAGTAATAATAATAATAATACCATATTTCATTAAATCCCAGACACTCTATAATTTTATGTGACACTAAGAAAAAAATACCCCAGCTATCATTGTAAGACGGTATTGACTATAAGATGAATCCTGATTCTAGAGACATTAAAATATGCATCTAAAAAACCTACGGCTAAATGCAACGTGGTATCTTGGGTTGGATTCCAGAATAGGAATGAAGGACATTCATGGAAAAACTGGTGAAATCCAAAAATTCATAGAACTGTACACCTAAAAAGGGTAGATTTTATTCTATGTAAATTATTCCTCAATAAACCTGACTTTTAAAAAAAATGTGAGCCCCACGTAAGATCTGGCTTATAATTGTGTGTTATTTGGCCCAAGTAATTATTTCTTGAGTAAATATGAATTCATTATCATCATTCAGAAATCAGGAGATTTCATCTAAAACTGTGTATATCCACTTTTCTTGAAAAATCGGAGGCTCTGCAAACAATGGCTGCTCTTTCTCACATTAAGTATTGGTTGGGTGTGATTGGCAGCTACCCAGAGAGAGAATACGAGCTCTCCAGTTTGCCCCAGTCCCCACCCCTCCCCATTGCCTCTCTGCTTCTGAAGCCTACCTCGTGAATGTGAGGACACCTGCCTGTGGGCATGTGAGGTTGTGACTCTTGCTTTAAACCCTGCATGCATGACAGCTTCAGAAAAAGGAAAACAAAAAACAAAATCAGAGGCTTGGACTGTTTGTCCCTCTTTACACATTTCCTGCACCCTTTATCCCCTGCCTCTGGCAACCACAAATCTCATCTCTTTACCATGAATTTGATTTCTTCAGATTCCACATCTAAGTGAGATCATACAGTATTTGTCTTTCTCTGACATATTTCACTTAGCATAATGCCCTCAAGGTCCGTCCGTGTTGCCTTCTTTTGTTTGTTTGTTTAACCCAGTTTGAGTTTCCTTTCTGTCACTTGCAACCAAGAGTCCTGACTTGGTTGACTTTCTGCCACTCAGCTAGACTCGGATCACCTCTTACGTGAAAAAGAATTCCCCCGCTCGCTGATACACCTGGTGCAGCCTCTCTTTCCAGGACGAGCTTTAGGTCTGCACGCTGGAGGCAAGGAGGAGCCAGACGTGCCCAGGAGGGCCCTGCTCATAATCCCCTCAGAAAGGTTAAGGACTAATTTCTGCAGCATCAAAGCAGAGACAGCAGCCTAATGTGTCAGAGTCTGCTGGAGGAGATTCCTCCGCGGGCGGAGCAGCGAGCTTTCGGGCGGCAAACCGCCCTCCCGTAAGAGGTCACTGTGCACGCAGACCTGCCTGGACAGGCTGCCACTCACTTCAACACTGGTCTTTTCAGGCCCTGAAAAGGATTCCTTTACTCAAGACTTTTGAAGGAAGACACACCCTTTTCTTCCTGGCTGTGCCCTTATTTGGATTCAGTCCCTCGGCAGCTTCACAGATGGAGAAGCACGTTGTTCCTGCGACTCGGCCCGGCTCTGCTGGAGATGGACCAAGAGAGACAGCGGGTGTGCTCCAGAATAGCCCTTAATGACCAAGTCCGCGGTCCACATCGGTCAGAGGCCTGAAGCAAGTCCCAGCATTGCAAAGGGGTGGCCCGGAGTCGAGCCCAGCCCACGGTCCCTGTTCAGTCCACAAAGTCTCCCTTCTGTGTCTAAATTTGAAGCCAGCATCTAAAAGACGTGAGATCTCACACAACAATCTGCATTCCTGCTCTCTCATAAAGCGAAGACCTGGCACCATGGAGCCCACATGCCCAGGTGGAGCCCCTGGGTGGAGCCGAGGAGTGGCTGCCAGCCTTCCAGGCAGCGGGTGCGCACCACGTGGCCACGTCCCCCCTCGGCCTGCCTCATCTTCCTGCCTGGCCCCCATAGGAATTTGGGCTTGTGGTCCAGAGGGAGCCCATTCCAAACTGGTCTTGTCCTCATCTCCCAGACCCACCAGGCTCAGTCACGCTTCTCTCACCTCCAGGGCCTTGGCATGTGCACCCCGGCCTGCACTGCTCGCCCCCCGGAGCCTTCCATGGCCCAGACAGTTTTCTGCTTAAATATCATCTCCTTGGCATGACTCTCTCTTCTTTTCTTCTTTCCCTTTTTTCTTTCATTGTTTCCTGATCTTTTGGTCTTCTTTACTCTTTCCTTCTTTCTCTCTCTCCTTCTCCCCTCCTACCCCCCTCCCTCCCTTCTTCCTAGTTTCTTCTCCTCAGCATCATTATCAGAGGCACTAAAACTGTACGTTTCCATTTGTGTTACCCCACGGAGGAAACACTCAAACATCCCCTTCTGCCACTCACATTTGTCTTTTCTGACTAATAAAACCAACAAATTCCATTTTTACAAAGGAAAGGTGCCTTTGCAAAGAGATCATCTGCTTTTGTCTGAAGCATCGCCAACTTCCATTGGCTCCCAGAGCCTCTGCACGCCCCAGACCCTGAGGTCAGGACCCCAGCAGAAGGGAGAACTTCTGGAGACTTCCAAAGCCTGCACTGAGGCAAAGGACATTAATATCTACAGTCACCTTCATGCCACACCCCTTCCCCCAAACACACAAGCCCCTCTCCCCAACACACACACCCAAAGAAAAATGATGCTCCACGCACCCCCTCTGTGTATTGTTTTCTCTCTAAAAATAGTATCTGGGGCTCCCAGCGGCTCTCCTGTTCTCACCCCAGGAGATGGGAGGACCCACAGGCTTGGCATGGATGAGGGTGGCAGGAGAGGGGGTGCCCAAAAGTGAAACGGTGGGGAGTAGGGGGAACCCCCTTTTCAACAGAGCCCTGCTTATTTCACTCTTATGAAAGCGTGAGTGCTCGCCTCGCCATCTAACCTCAGGCCAGAGCGTGCAAGCGGCCCTCTCGCTCAGCCACACTCTCCCCTCTCCTGACGTGCACACACTTTGCTGCCACTGAGGCAGAACAAACTTAAGAAACTGTGTCCACAGCAGGGCGGGCTTGCCTGGACCATAGGGATGTCAACGTGCAGGTCTGAATTCTCCAAATGCTGCCGGGAAACCAACACAATGGGCTCAGCTCCCTCCACGTGTTGCAGCCTGCCTGCAAGGATGGCAAACTCCGACTTTCTTTTCCAACTTTTCATCTAAAGCAAAGAAAGGAAAAGGCGAAAGCAGCCCACCAGCCCGACATGGTCTCCTCACACAGGCTCCAAGGCTCATGCGCTCCTTGGAGGTGGGCTGGTGGGCCCTGAGCTGTGCACTCCTGCTCCTCAGAGGCGCCCACCCACCCGGGG
The DNA here is from genome assembly GCF_021613505.1 of Equus quagga. Taxonomy (NCBI): domain Eukaryota; kingdom Metazoa; phylum Chordata; class Mammalia; order Perissodactyla; family Equidae; genus Equus; species Equus quagga. Next base: position 105,402,182 of record NC_060278.1, on the reverse strand, counting down.
GCTCCAGGGCTGGGTCCGCCCATCTGCTCCCTGGCCGGGCACACGCCAGAACGACTCCCGGTGAGTCATCACCCTTGGAGGTTCAAAGACGTGCCTCGCATGAGTCCACCCGAGCTTCCACAGCACCAAACAGGAGCTGCGGTGACAGCGGTCCAGTGAGCGCGGGGAGCCGAAAGGGCCGTCAGCAGTGTCCTGGGCACCTGGCAGGGGCGGGGGCACGACACATCCATGTCATTTCCTTGGACCGCTGCTGACCCCCCTCAGTGTAGTGGGCTGCATAGTGCACCCCCCCCCCCCAAATTCATGTCCACCTGGGACCTCAGAATGTGGCCTTATTTGGAAACAGGGTGTTTGCAGATACAGTTAAGCTAAGGATAGAAATAGGATTATCTTGGATTAGGCTCGGCCCTAAACCCAAGGAGGCTGTCCTTATAAGAGACAGAAGAGGTCACACAGAGACACACAGAGGGGAAGGCCGTGTGAAGACAGAGGCAGACTGGAGAGATGCGGCCACAAGCCGAGGAACTCCGGGGAAGGCTGGCAACCCCCGCAAGCTGGGGGAGGACTATGGGCTGTTTCCCCCTCAGAGTCTCCAGAAAGAACCGACACTGCCAGTACCTTAATTTTTGACTTCTGGCCTCCAGGACTTTGAGAGAATAAGTTTCTGTTGCTTTAAGCACCCGGTTAGCGGCAACTTGTTACGGCAGCCACACGACACTGATATACTCAGGGAGCAAAAGAACATTCCTCCATATTTATCTGTGGGGCAAAACGCCCTTTTAGGGGGTGGATGAGGGTCAGCAAGGCTAGGTCTAGAAATAGTTCAATAATTTGGCATCTCACTGTCCTCCTCGGCACCATGATAACGATCACCAACATCACCACCATCACCATTGCCATCATCACCATGACCACCATCATCCCATCGTCACCACCATCCCCATTACCATCATCACCATCATCATCACCACCACCATTGCCGTCACCATCACCATCATCACCACCATCATCATCACCATCATCACCACCATCACCACCATCATCCCATCGTCATCACCGTCACCATCCCCATTACCATCATCACCACCATCATCACCACCACCATTGCCGTCACCATCACCGTCATCGCCACGATCATCATCACCATCACCACCATCATCACCATTGCCAGCATCACCATCAACCCATCACCATCACCGCCATCATCCCATCATCACCATCATCACCATCATCACCACCATCATCATCACCATCACAGGCGTCATCTAGTGAGCATGTACTACATGCTGTGTGCTAGGCACTATACATCCTTTCTCCAATCTTCCCAATGATGATACAGGGAGGCTTTAAATGCTTTCATTTTCCAGATAGGAAACTAAGACCTGAGAGATTAAATGACTTGCCCTGGAATGCTGAGCCCAGACAGCCAAATCTGCACTCCACACGGTTACTAGCTGTGTGCCCTTTGGCAGATTCCTTACCTGGCTCATCCTCAAATCCCACACAGAGGTGCCCACTTGACAGAGTTCTCACCGGGCTGAATGAGATGATGGATATAAAGCACTTGGCCCCCTATGTATGATGCTCTTGCTGTTGTCATGCTCTTGCCCCATCAGCTGCCAGAGGAGGAAGGGGGCCTCTTCGTCTCCAACCCCAGCCACATTATCAACTCCCTGCCCGGGCCTGGAAATATCAGAATGGCAGGAACAGGAGCTATAAGGCCCCCTAGGAAACCTCCCTAGCTCGCCCACAGACATCCCACAGTGCCCCCTGCGGCCCCTTCAAAACCGAAATCCAAGCAAGTCCCATACTCCAGGACAGGACTGGCCACATAATTTGCAGTGCCAAGTGCAAATGTTAAAAACTTATTAAGAATTTCAGGACACTGACACAGAGCATCAAGTCAAGCACAGGCCTTCTTGAGCACAGGGCCCTGTGTGCAGCCAGCCCTGCCCAAGGGCCCTGCTGACCTTTAGGCTCACTCGCCCGGGCCCTTTTTTGTGCTCCATGTATTTGGGTGACACCTGCTTTCTCCCTGCGACCCCCTCCCCAGGCTGGAGGTCTGCGCTGTTGAGCGCCCTGATGTCGGGATGAAAACGAATCTCCTGAGGGGTTGGGAGCGGAGCTCTGGCACGTAGTCAGGCTGTGGGAGCTGGCACAAGGGTAGGACCACTGATGGGACCACAAAACATCAGCCAGCCCGCCACACACCCCACTGAAAAATGTAAGTCAACACAGATCCGGCCCTTTCTGCCTGGGGCTTCAAGCCGCAGCCTGCCTAATCCTGGGTTTGATCTCGTCTGATTAACCTGATCTGATGCACAGAAAGGGACAGTGGGTGAACCCCAGCCATGCCCCTGATTAAGCTTTCTCTGGGAGCTGTATGAAGAAGTAGCCAACATTGGTTCTGCAGTTTAACTTCCACAAGGAGCGCGGCTGTCAGGCAGGCACAGAGAAGGGCAGGTGGCCTGGGGACGCTGGCGAGCAAGGACAGGCTCCGGGCCCTGGAAGATCAGCAACAGAGTCAGGCAGGGGGGTACCATTTGTACTACACCGATAAATTGCAATTTATTGCATCCCTTCCATTTATCCAGGATTTGGCTAAGGCAGGAGCTGGCAAACTTTTTCTGTAAAGAGCTCGCTAGTAAATATTTTAGGCTTCGCGAGTCATATGGTCTGTGGCAGCTACTCAGCTCTGCCTTTATACACACACAGTCTGCAGTGCTGCAGACAGAGTGTAAATGAATGTGTGTGGCTGGGCTCCAATAACACTTTATTCACAAAAGCAGGTGGCTGGTAGCTTTGTCCCACAGGCTGCAGTATCCCAACCCCTCGCCTGTGATTTCATACGTACGTCATTTGATCACCTCCCCACAGTTGCTCCCACCTCCAGGCCTCACTAATGCCCACCCTTGCCTCCCCCAACAAATCTATTTGCTCAGTGCGGTGAACTCAGCACCTAGAAAAATAGATGCTCAATAAGGATTGATTAAATGAAGTAAGTATTTCATCCCCAGCTAGCAGATAAAAAACACTGAGTTTTACAGAGAAGTAACTCACCTCAGGTTACAAAGCTAGAAGAAGAAAGACCTAGCTCTTGAGAGATTTTGCTCAGGGAATTTGTTGTGTAAAACACAGGGCTTGCAAATACAAATGCTTACAGAGGTCAAATGGGTAATGGGAATGAATGAAGTGGGTTAGGGGTAAGGTGATAGGGAGGGGTGGAGACTGTGGCAAACTGGAGCATGACATTCTGCCTGAAGGGGTTGCTGTTCCTCAGCTCCAGCCAATTGTGGCCATGTGCGACTCTGGGCCAGCAGGGCCAGATCTTCTGGTTTTCCTAGAGAAGCCGGAAATTCGTGCTTTCATGTGAAATATTCCAGTTCTTAAATGTTGGCAAGCATTTGTTTTTCTTTTTTCCCAAACTCCATGCGGCCAAAGAGAGCATGCCATCGTTTTGTGGCCTCCGGCTTAAAACTATTAAACACTTGAAAAGTTTTGTCCGTGAACCTGTCTTCTTCAGTGCACCAGTTGGTCAAGCTACACAGCCAGCCCTTGGATTGCCGGATGCACAGCATTAGAAATTGGCAGCAAGACTGAGCCACTTGCTCCAGAACATTCCCCAACCCTAATTTCTTAACATGTAGAAAAATCAGAACCAAAGTCATGTTCTGGTTACAGAAACAAGTTTCCTTTTCTAATTTTTAACATTCTCCTGAAAAGGCAAATGTGGTCCCTGAAGATGTGGAAATCCCTGAAATCCCCTGTCTTTCCACGAAGATCAGGGCCCACACCTACGTGGGGCTAACCCCACAAGAAGATCCTGGGTGCCTCCCCATTTGTCCAAGGGCGAATACTTTCTCCTGGGTGGTGCACATCTGTGGTTTATTTCTGCCCAATTCTCCTCCCCACTCTGGTAAAGGACTCCCTCCTATCTTTGGGGAGTTGCCCCTCCTCCCACGTTGTTCTGGTTGGGCTGTCAATCATACACTGCCCCACCACCCCAGGCCTGGCCAATCACAGTATTCCATCTCCCTGGCCATTCTGATTGGCCTAAGCAGATGCACATGATCCAGGCTGGATCAATCAGAGCCCTCCCATAGGATTTTATAGGCAGATCCTGAGAAATCTAAGCTTTCTACTGCCTCTGTGCTTGCTTATGTGTAAGCCTGGTTGTGTCAATGTCCATGACCCTCCCCACCTTTGCACAGCTACACAAAGGAAGTCCTTCTGTGAAGAACAGCAAGAGGCCAGATAGAGAGAGAGAAAGAGAGAGGAGGCGGAAAAAAGAGAGTTCTGATGACAACATATGAATCTATCCTTGTGCTTCCCAATTCTGTGAGCCAAACAGTGTCCTTTTTTGGCTTTAACTAGTTTTGATTGGGGTTTGGTCCCAGAAACCAAAAAACTGTGTCTCCTAAATGCCCCATTGGTGTTAATGATAGCCTAACTCTAGCCCACTCCTCTGAGCAAGCTCAAGATCAAAGAAGTCAATTCCTTCCAGAAATCAGTCTCACAGGAAGAATTAAAGAGAGATGGCCAATTGGCTGGGTCCCCCTTCAGCATTTTAAGACTACCAGTACTTCATAAACATGTCTGCCAAATTACTCCTAATTGAAGAGAAAAAGCAAACGAGTTATCTGAGAGTCTGGATGAGTTGGCTGGAGGAGGCTTCCCATTTTTTTGAAGTCCTGTGTTTTAACTTAAAAATCTATGAAGTTTGTCATTCTTTTCCATAATATACTGATACTTGTCTTGTCTAAAAAGGGCTTCTACAAGCTTGGAGAGACATGCCACGTTCAGGCTATGGCTGCACAAAACCCCAGGCACGTCACTGCCCATTCCAGACAGGACCATCTTGGGAAGCAGGCTAGAAGTTCTACTGGCTTCCAAGCCAAGAAGCAATGCAGAGGGGACCCTAAGTTTCATCCTCTGGAGCAATTCAGTTCTGGCCCACACTTGCATGCCCTACTCAGCATCCGCCCAGTTCACTCAAACCCCCACCTGTGGAGGCAGTCTGCAACAATCAATTGTTCTTTGAAGGAAGGTCTCCTCACACCAACCTCAGTTAGGATCCTAGGGATTCTAGCAGCCTCTGTGGCTACTCAGCTGGCCCAGCCTCTAATCCACCTGTCCCCCAACAGCCTGGTGCCCCAGCTTGAGCAGGAAAATATGCACCTCTTTTGTCTCCCCTTCTATCAGATGCGTAAACACAAAACTCCATCAAAATGGCATTATTGGGAATCACCTACATGCATCAGCACTATTCCATCAACCATGCCCGAGTACCTACTATGTGGAAGGCACTAGAGATGCAAATAAACTGAACACAGTGATCCCCAGTGAGATCCCAGGGTTCGGAGCCAGTGGGGACCCTGCTGGGAACTTCATGGCGGAAACAGGGCGATGCTCAGCACCGCGAGCCTACAGGGAATTGAGGAGCCCTCGCATCCCATTTGCTGAGCGTTGTGTCTACTTGGGACACGAGATTTGGACATGAAAGGCACCTGCTTGCAGGCAAGGGAGACAGGCTTCTATTCTAGACTTACCAGCGTACTTAGCACATAGAAGGGCTTGAGATCTTTCCATCTGCAGGGAAAACACAGGAGTGATCCATCACCTTCCATTTCATTTATTCAACAGAGTTGGTGAAAATTTACTGAGCACCCACTCTGTGCTCAGTACTGTTGCAGACAGTAGGGACAAACTGAAGAAGAGAACCATGTCCCTGCTCCCAGGAAGAGTACTTTCCAGCACTAGAATAACAATATAATACCCAGAATAATACACTAACACCCATGCAGTGCTCACGCTGCACCAGCTCAGTTCTAAGTTCTCCTTCATTCAATCTTCATAATAATCATGTTTTACTATCATCTCCATTTTGTAGTTGAGAAAACTGAGGCTCAGAAAAGTCAAGTAACTTGCCTAAGGCCACAGAGCCAGTAAGTGGCAGGGCCAGGTAGCTGAACCTGGAAAGTCTGGCTTCAACATCTACAGCTTGTTAACACTACTACTACTGCCCAATTATTATTACACGAATAATTTAAGTTGCATGAACTGCTGTCATGTCCCGGGCACTATCCTGAGCACCTGATGTATATTCAAGCATGTATTGAGCGTCTACTATTTGCCAGGTACAAGTCTATGAGAAAGGATTATTATTTCCATTTTTTATGAGAGTAAACTGAGGCTTATGGAGGAGAAGGCACGTACCCAGATTCTCAGCGCTGGTAGGAGGCAAAAGGAAGAACGAAACCTGAGGTTTCATGACCACGCACTTGGCTGTTTATGCACTCTCCTGCCTCCCCAGGATATAATTTTGGTTATTTGGAATGTTTAAACAGACTCAATGAATATTTAAACAAATCATCCATATTAAATTTTGGGTTGTTGCCCCCAAATTATTGCATCTCTCTTCTCTCCCATCCCAGAAACTGGTACTTTCTTATTTGCTTGCCTGGAGGGCCACGAAAATGAAGATCAACACAGCTATCAATTTTCACTTTTAAAAAACAGCCTAACATTGCCTCCAGGACAAGGCGGGGCCTTTTGCTCTGAACTGGAAAGAGGAAAAGAAAGAAGAAAAGAAAGCATTTTATAAGTGACTACTCATACTTTCTCAGCAAAGCGTGCTCTCCTTCCCTCCAGCAGCTGGGCAGGCTGCATCCCTCCGGGCTGTTTGCCTCACAGGTCGCTAAGCCTAAGGGGAGGGTGAAGGCAGCTGGTGAGCAAGCCCTAGAGTCCCCGTGTGGGGGGGACACCTTCCTTACCTGCAGCTTCCTTTCCCCACAGCCCCACCCTCTGCAGGACTGAATGACCACGTTCCTTGGACACTGAGTAGGCCCCCAGGCCACCAGGCTGGGAAGACCACTGGGGCACAGACTCAGACGAAGTCATAGCTGACAGTGGCGGAAGCTTGCACAGGCTCAGCAACATTCCAGGCAGGAATACAGTTCCTTCTTCCAGATGCCTCCCCTCCTCTCTCCCGCCCCCCTCCCCTCTTTTGCTGGCTGGCTCTTGCTCATCCTCAAATCTTAACACGTGCTGTTCCCTCTGCCTGCAACCGCCTTGCCCCAGGTTCTCCCACAGCTGTTTCTCTCCCATCATTCAGGGCTACGCTTCAGAGGAGCCTCCTCAGAAGGGCCCTCCCTGATCCCCCTCGAAGTGGTCCCTCCCTCCAACCTGATTCTGCTTTCCTGTCTTTTGAGCACTTATCCCTGGGTGAAATGAAATGATCTTGACTCTGTCCCATCTGCCTCTCCCCGCAAAGTTAGCAGGAGAAGGAACTCTCCTTCCTCCCGAAGTCCAGGGAGCTTGCCCACTGGAAGGGTTAATTGTACTCTGCTTCCCTCTCATCTAGAAAACCCCAAGAAGATGCAGCCTTGCTGGAACCAACTCACTTCAAGGAAGAAACTAGAGAGCAGAAAATCAAAACGACAAATACCCCTTCTCCAGCCAGCTCAAAATAGTCCTCCGTGGACCAAACCCAGCCCAACAGAACCTGGAAACCCGGGGGGGCTCCGTCCGCCTCACGCCCCAACTCACCCCGGAAATCTCACTCTACAAACTTTCTCAAATCCCAGACCTGAAAAGGGCAGTGAAGGGCAGTGGTTAGGAAGCTTTGGAGAAAGAAACACAGGCTCGAGGGCCAGCCCCACATTTTGGCAACAGCATGACCTGGGGCAGGCCACCTCACCTCCCTGTGCCTCAGTTTCCTCTTCTGTACAAAGAGGCCTTTGGGAGGATGAGAGATAATAGGTAATGCACTTAGCACACAGCAAGCTCTCAACAAGCCACGGGTACTGACAATAACTAAACTCTCTGCCCCAGAAGCCTGGAGAGATCTTTTCCCTTGAGAACATCTCTGCTTCCATTCTCCCTGCGGCTCTGCCTTTACGAGAAACTTAATTCTGATGCGTCTGGTCGCCTCTTGTAGAACTGCTCCAAGTCCAGTTTGTTAAGAGCTATTTAAGCTAAATTTCCTACTGGAGTTGGGATTTGGGCTTTTATTTTTATGAGTTTTTCCCCCCTTTCTTTCTTCTTCTTCTTCTTTTTTATTTTTTTAAAATAAGTCCTTTTATTTTCTCAGAAGAGAGAATTCATCTTTTGCCAAGGAGAAAACAAAAAACCATCTGGCCTCCAAACTGTAGCATTAGGGCTGTTCCCCAAGCCCAGGAGAAAGGTGTAGGCTGGGAACATGGTGTGACTCGGGCTTGGGGATGCAGGCTGGGGGTGTGGGTAGGGGTGGGAGGCGGGTGGCGCAGAGGACACGGGTCAAGGCACAGGTGGAGGGCAGAGCCCCATGCCGCGCCCAGTGAGGAAGCCAAGAGGACCCCACGGCTACTCCCTCCAGTCCTAAGGAACCCCTGGCCCGGACGGGACGTGGCACGGCCCTGCCCACAAGAGGCGGCCATCGGGTTGCTGCCACTCTAGGCCGCAGCACGCTCACAGCTTGGTTGCCTCGCCGCAGCATCCTCCACCTGCCTAAGCCAGTAAGGATGCTCCCTCCCTGCTTTCCACCGTGATTGGTTCAGGTAGCTCAGACCTGAGCCAATCAGCACTTGGCATTGCCTTGGCCACAGGCATTGGTAGGAGGTGGTCCAATCGGCATTGGGCTCGGGGCTTTTATTCTCCAGTTGGACCCACTCTTTTCTCTTCCTCTTCTTCTGCTTGTTACTGGAGATCGCATACTTAACGGGAATAAAAAAGGTAGGATTCTGACCCAAGTGGATCTGACTCCGCAGCCTATGTAAACTATACCGCCCACCAACCACCGTCAAAATTGCACTTGGCACAGAAATGCTTTGGGACCCGAGAAGACACACCCCCAAATGAGAGCAGTGATTGTATTAACTTGGTAGCATAATGGGTGTTTGGTGTGTGTGTGTTTTTCCGTTTTTCTACATAGTGTCAAAGAAACTGTCCGTTAACAACAACAAGGAAACACAACACAGTTGAAAGCTATTGGAAATTTTACAAACGTCTCTTGAAAATGCCCAAAGGAGAGATATTGTCAGAGCAGCGAGCAAAATTCTTTGAAGTCCTTGACTATTGGTGTGACTCAATATTCTTCTCTCTTGGGATTTTCCTGGATCTTTTGGGAGGGAGAAGCCATCTTCCCCTTGAGGTTACAAAAAAGCTCTATGAGCTGCTGAAGGTCGCCTCATAGAGAGCCTAGAAAGCAGAAAAGAGAATATTTGAGGAAGAAAGAAACAGCATTCGAGAGGGACAGAGAGAGAGAAAGAGGAAGGCTGAGAGAGAGAAACCTGGTGACATCACTTAAACCCATGGAGCAAGACATGCCTGAAAGCAGATGTACCTCCTGGACTTTCTCCTTTATGGGAGCTAATGAACTACTTTTTTTTTTTTTTTAAGCCAGTTTGAGTTGGAGTTCAGCTAACAATCAAGAAAAAAGAGAATAAACCTGTGAGTAATATGAGGGTTTTCCTTAGTTGTGATATAAAAAGAGGTCATGAATTTTCATGTGTTTATATGTTGGTTTTTTTCCAGTCACGTGTAAGATGTGATTTAATCAGTCTTATAACAAAAACATTTTTTTTAAGGTAGAAGCTCTTCTCCTTCTTTGGAAGAGCTGGCTTTAAGCTCTTTCCTGAAAGCCTGAGGCATGAAGTGTTTAGAACCAGCTCTCTGATGCAGGACCTGCCCCCAAGCTCCACATCCCAGGGTCTCTCTGGCCTCAGTTTCTCCACCTGCAGCAGAAGGGCTGATCCCTAAAAGAGATGGTGCAACCAGAGGCTTGGGAAGCCTCCTGAATCCAAATTAATTAAAGCGTGGAGCAAGCTGCAGATGAAAGAAGCTTGTAGAACTCTTCCACAATCCTAATAAAGAATTTCCCCTTCAATTACAGGATCGTTTTCTTCTCACGGCATTTGCAGCCATCACCCAGCAGTTTTCTGGGCCGCTTTCCATGCTGTGGGACCAGTCTTTCTGGAATCCCTGCATTTTTTTTCCTATAAGAGACTCAGGGGAAGGCAGTGGGGATGCAAAGAGGACAGTGGGTACATTTTAGACATGGTTGTTTCATGGGATTTGAGAGGCTGCTGGAAACAATGCCAGTCACCCCAGCCCATAGGGTTCCTGCAGCTTCTGGTGGAGAAGGACTTCCTTCATCTCTGTGCTTCTCACCCCCCCACCCCCTTCATTCTTACCGCACATCACACGGCTGTTTGTCACTTCTAGATGACACCAAGACCCTTCCCACTTCATGGCCTCTAGCCTTGTTCTTCCCGGTGCCTGAAATGCTTTCCCCTCCCCAACACACACATCACCAGCCTAACCAGGCTAACTAACTCGTCTGCTTCAGCTTTCAGCTAACCAGTCCTTCTCTGGCCTCCCCAAAGTAGATGAGGTTTTCTGACCTCGTGCAGTCATAGCGGCCCATACTTCACTGCATGAGGCACAGATGTGAGTAATTACATTCACTGGTTATTTATTATCTCTGTCCCCTGCTAGCTGCGAGCCCCATGAGGACAACTTGCTGCTGTATCTCCAGGGCTTGGCATGTGGTAAATGGCTGGTGAATACTTGAAAAGGTAAATCTTTAAAAGCATTTAGTACAGGAGCTCAGCAAACCTTTCCTTAAAAGACCAGATAGTAAATATTTTAGGCTTTACTGACTAAGAGACGACATGGTGGCCGTTATGTCAGTTCTTATAGAACCATCTGAGATGTAACCATTGGAAAACACAGAGCTGTTCTTAGCTCACAGGCTGTAAACGGACAGGCAGCTGGCCAGATTTGGCCCATGGGATGTCACTTGCTGACCCTTGATTAAGTATATGCCCAGCCTTCTGCTGGTTCAGGATGTGGCAGAGAAGGCTGTTTGTCCTCTAGGGTCACCAGTCTCCTCTTTGGCAGAAACAGAACCCCTGCACTTCAGGTGGGCACGTGGTCTCTTGGAATAAAGAGTCCATTTCTCAGCCTCCCTTGCAACTATGGCCATGTGACTAAGTTTAACCAATGAGATACAAATGGCAGCATCATGTGACAGCTTTTGCAAACCTTCCCCCAAAGGCACCTAGCACATAGCCTTTCCCCAATTTTTTCTTTGTCCTTTTCTCTTTCCTGGCAGTTGGAATGTAGACATGATGGCTGGAGCTCCAGAAGCCATCTTGATCCATGAGTTATCCTTTGGACTGGGGCAAAACTACAGAAGAGTTGACTCCAGGGAGTGCTGGCTGCACCTGACCTGAGAGAAATAAACACTTCTTTTGTTCAAATCTCTGTGATTTGGGGGCTTTACATTCCTAGCAGCTCATTCTAGTCTTCATAATATGGGGGAGAGGGCAGGACCCCCCCTGAGTAGAGAACACTCCCGCCTCCATTCACAGCCTAATTACAAGCTCATCCCAGTGCCCAGATCCCCGTAAGTGCAGGCGAGTTCCAGGTTAGCCCTCAGGGGTCAGGGAGGCCCCACAGAGGTCAGAGGCAGGCAGGAAGTACCCTGGGGGTCAGAGGATTTAGTGCGACTGTCACAGACTGGGGGGCTTGGGAGCCAGATAGGACCTGCACATTTGCTTAGGGGGGTGGGCCAGGCAATGTTTTCCCCCAACTTTTTATTTTGAACAGCTGCAGAGAAAAAAATACAGTGAACATTTGCATACCCTCAGTTAGATGCACCGCCTGATGCGATTTTCTCCCATTGCTTCTTCTCTCCATACATACCCACATGGCTGATGTGTGTATCAGTCATGACACCTCACGGCCGAGCGTATCAGCGTGCATCTCCTGAGGACATTATCGCACACCACAATACAGCGTTCACACTCATTAGTGTGAAATGTTATATACACATAATATATATTAGCATAATAATAGCACATTATTATACTATTATCATACCAACATCACAGAACATGTGCTATGACCTGGTACATAGTTCACGTCCCCATGTCCCCAGCTGTCCCAATAATGTCCCTTGTAGTCCGTTGCCTTGCACTTAGCTGTCACATCTCTTCAGTCTCCTTTCATCTAGGATTGCTCTGCTGTCATTTTGGGTTTTGTCTTTTACAACGTGTGCATTTTTGAAGAGTCCAGGTTCATTTTTTGCAGAAAGTCTCTTCGTTTGGATTTGTGTTTTTTAAAAATGTGAATTGCTGTCAGCCTTTCAAAGTCTGACATTTATCTTAAAATCTGGAGGTTTGCTGTCAGTGAGAAGTCCAGAGGACGTGACTGGGTCTGAGGGGCAGTGGCTCCTCGAGACAAAGCTTCTGTTTTCCTGGGAACCCCAGCATCCCCTGCTCCCCATTTTTCTTCACCCCGCTCCTCTGTTCCCATGTCTCGTGCTTGCAAACCCTGCTGAGAAGAAACTGCCACATCCTGTGGACACACATGCAGGGAGCCTGGAGGTCTGAGTGCCTGTGCTCCTGGTGGAGGGTGTCAAAACCTTGAGGTGGCTGGAGATTCAGCTGGAGGAGGAGGAGCTGGCGCCTGATCCGCTACAGAATTTGCAGGGCTCCATGCAAAATGAAAATGGGGGTGGGCGGTCCGTGCTCAAGAGCTATTAAGAATTCCCACCACTCTAACCATTACAAGATGCATGACGAGTTCCCCTGCAACGGGGCTTCCTTACTTAGCTACTGACGAGTCCCGATTCCTCCTGTGGCCAGATAGTCTCTGAAACGACGTCCTTGAATTAGACTTGAATAGTCTCCCTTTTGCCCAAGTTCATTGACGACATATGTGAATACATGCTAGAACTCTTTGTTGACTATGTCATGGTGTGTTATTTCCAAATCAAGTGCTTTTCAAAAATTTATTTCCCCGGGCCAGCCCGTGGCCGAGTGGTCAAGTTCGCTCGCTCCGCTTCGGCGGCCCAGGGTTTCACCTGTTCGGATCCTGGACGCGGACATGGCACCGCTCATCAGGCCACGTTGAGGTGGCGTCCCACATGCCACAAGTAGAAGGACCTACAACTAAAATATACAACTATGTACTGGGGGGCTTTGGGGAGAAAAAGAAAAGATAAAATTAAAAAAAAAATTATTTCTGGTGTGGAGACATATAAGATGTGACTGAGCCAAGAAAGATCCTACAACGATATGTAAGGAACAATGCATGAAGACAAAACTCGAGACGGCAGCCGCAGAGCACTCAGCCAGCTTGGGGCCCTTCTGAGCGCAGAGCCCTGTGCGAACGTCCAGGCTGCCTGTCCATGAAGCTGGCCTCTGTGGACAGATCACAAATGACCTTAGAAAGCAGGCCAAGAAGTCTAGATTTGCACGGTCGCCGGTTTGGGGCTAGGGTGCTTCTACTGAAGAATTTTAAGCCGCAGAGCTCCCGGCTCAGGAGGGCATTGCAGAAAATCACTCTGTGAAGGAACTGATGATGAAGAAAACCTCACCTTTGCAAACCAAAGGTAAAATGCCTCCTCATGGCACAGCCAGGAAATGAGCCCTCCTGGCCAAGGCCCCAGAAAACAGTCCAGCTGCTGATGGTGAGTTCCGGAGCCTTCCAAGGAGGCAGCTCCTTCTTGGTGCTCAGAGATAGGAGCCAGAGGGAAGCTGCCATGTGTCCCATCCCTGGAGCTGACGCCCTCCATGCACAGGGAGAACCTGGACTGTCAGCCCTCAGAGAGGAGGTGGCAACAGGGAGCCCGGATCCCAGAGGCAGGAAGGGACTTGCCGGGGTCCCACTGCTGTCCATGGGTGAGAATGCAAGATAGCCATTCTCAAGACCTTCTCAGACGCTGCTCATCACGGTCCCCACAAAGCTTCCCTGACACCTTGCCATCCACATGTCACTTACTTCCTATCTTTCTTTTAAAGTGACTTACCTTAAGGACTTAAATTTATTTCGAAAAGAAAGTTTGTATCACTGCTGTTAACCAGTGTCACTTGCCATTCCTGGTGACTATAAACAAAATAAATACAACAAAACCCAAATAATATTGTTAAATCCTAGCTGGACAGGCAGTGCCTGCTGAAGGCACTAAGTCTGAGGCCCTTTTGCTCGTTGTTCAAAATAATATAAGTAAACGAGGAGAGAGATTAATCAACGTTAGGGGATATACCACCCCTAAACCAGAGCATTCTCCTTGAAGAAGTCAGAAGATTGCCAAAGGTTTGAAAATGAAAATCACTCTTTCGATGGAGGGCCGTGTCATTTACTGCCAGGCCTGCGTGCCACCTAAGATACTCTTGGATGGAGTCAGTGGTGTCCGACTGACAGGCCTTGAGAAATATGGATCAAGGTCGGTGGTTCTCAAAGTGTGTTCCCCAGATCACTCAGGAACTTGTTAGAAATGCAAATTGTCTCTCCCGGGGAACTACTGAGTCAGAAACAGGGAGCGGGCCCTGCCGTCTGTGTTGTAACAAACCCTCCAGGTGACTCTGACGCATGCTCAAGTTTGAGATCCAGTGCTCTGAGCCCTAAAGGACGGCAGTGACACAGCACATCATCGACCTGGGAGCCAGCACTCACCAGACAAGGAGGGAACCCTGTCTGAGCTAGATATCTGGTCTGTAAACCAGATGGCAGTGAGCGCACCCGTCTGCGAAGGCTGCTTGAGGCCGGGGGAGACACACATGTCAGGGGCTCAGCACCCACCCGGTGGCACAAAGAAAGCTTTGCCTAAATGGTAGCCGCCATGACTAGCAAAAATAATAACAGAATGAGTGGAGGGAGGAGGATTTCCTTTGCTCCACAGACCTCTGTATGGTTCCATCTGTTCACAATAAGCATGTAATCCTTTTGAGAGTGTTAGAGAAATTTAGTAAAAATATTATTTAAAAGAGAAAAAAACACATAAAATATTGTATACATAGGACCACTTGTATTAAAAGTTAAATTTACCATCGACTGATGATTGGATAAAGAAGATGTGGTATATCTATACAATGGAATACTACTCAGCCATTAAAAAAGACAAAATTGTCCCATTCGCAACAACATGAATGGACCTTGAGTGTGTCATTTTAAGCAAAATTAGCCAGACGGAGAAAGCAAACACTGCACGATTTCACGCATATGTGGAAGATTAACACACAGACAAAGACAACAGTTCACTGGTTACCAGGGGAAGGGGGTTGGGGGTGGGCACAGGGGGTGAAGGAGCGTATATATGTGGAGTATATAACGTACAACTGAAATTTCACAATGTTATAAACTATGATGACCTCAATCAAATAAAAAAATAAAAATTAAATTCATATGTGCTATTTGTGTATCTGTGTGTACTGTCGGTGGGTTTGCACAGAAAAGTCTCTGTGAATATACCCATTCAAAAGAAAACAGTGGTTATATTGGAATCTCTGGATAGTTATTTTTTCTTTATTTTCTCCAAATTGTCTGATACAATCTTTGATTTTTATTTTTGTGTTTATAATAGGTACGCGTTTTCATCATAACTCAGTTATATGGGGGGGGGGGGGGGATTTGCCCTCTGGGGACGCTTGGCAATGCCTGGGGACATTCATGGTTGTCCCGACTGGGAAAGCAAGACGGTGCCACTGGCGCCTGGTGGGCAGAAGCCAGGGATGCTGCGAAACATCCTACAGTGCACAGGATGCCCCCACGAGAATGATCCAGGGCAAGAGGTCAACAGGGCCGAGACAGGGAACCCCCAGTTGTAATCAGGAAACAACAGTCGAGCCGTGTGCATTTGGAAGCCCCACAGCTGCTCTGCCCGGGTCCGTTTTGCCCCCGCTGGTTCATTGCACCTTCAGGACAACTTTATTAGCTGAAAGCCACCTCCTTTGACAGATGAGGAAACTGAGGCAGAGAGTCACAGGCTTTGTCCCAGCACTGCCGTCATGTCCCCACCCCCGTCCTGACCCTCAGGAGGTCTGCCCTGCACAGAGACCCCCGTGGGACGGGGACTCTGGCGCCCCCGCCGAGCGCCTGCGGTCCTGGCCTTGGGCGGGTGCAGATGCCGGCACAGCCCACCCTGGAGGCGGCCCAGCCCCACACAGGGGGTCCTCTCTCGCTTGTAAAGAACAAACTTTCGAAGTCGGCCTTGGTGAGGCACTAGCCGCCTCCCCATTCACACAAGTGTCCCCGCTCCGTCCCGCATCCTCCTCAATCGTCAGCGCAGCGGAAAGGCCGGGGACCTGCCCGCGGCCGCCTCCGACTCGTCTGGAGTTTGAGTCTCTGAAAGATCAGAAGTATCTCCTGCCTCAGTTCTTATCAAGTTTATGTGATTTTTTTTTTCTCCTTCGCTCCATTGTTCTTCAAAACCAGGCTGTTGGCAGCAAAAATTAAACTGAGAAGATCCCCCAAGAAATCCGGTTCCTCGGCCCGCCTTGCAGGCACCACCCGGCTTTGGGCCCGGGTCCCGCGGGTGGGGCTTCTTCTGCGTGGTGCCCCCAGCCTACCCAGGACAAGCTGCAGAGGCCCCCCAGAGACGCCGCTTTCCCGAGGGCCTGCTGGACTCCGGGCGGCTCTGTTTCGGGACAGTTGTTGGTTCCAAGAGTGTGGTTTGTGCAAAGCCCACCTGATTGGCGGCAGCAAAAAACCGCGCTGCCCGGGAGCTTTGGGAAAAATCAAAGGAGGGAGGAGAGGATGAGACGGGGCGCCTCTGGGCTCAATGTGGAAATAATCATTTCTAAGAAAAACAACAAATTAAAAATTTGAAGGAGCTTCCTGCTGCATGATTTAAGATCTGGTTTGACTGGAATTACATCAAAAGGCACAAATATAAACATTTCACAGAGTGTCTCTCCTAGTCTCCGCCCCACCCACCCCCTCTCCCT